>NW_028320560.1:5000-154325 GCF_062004578.1 Staurois parvus
ACCGGTACGCACGCACGCACGCCATGTCCCACCGGTACGCACGCACGCCATGTCCCACCGGTACGCACGCACGCACGCCATGTCCCACCGGTACGCACGCACGCACGCCATGTCCCACCGGTGCGCACTCACAGCCATGCCCCACCAGCACACGTACGCCATGTCCCACCAGCACGTATTGTACGCTAGAAGTTACCTTTTGTCTAATGGACGTCTTTCTTGTCCACATTGCAGGGAGCGAAGAAGCTGTGTCCGCAGTGTAACACCATCACATCTCCTGGGGACCTGAGACGTGTCTACTTGTGAAAGCCGTGTGAGGAGAGGGACTGACACCGCTCCGGCCTCCCCCACACACACCGCCAGTCCCCACCTTCCCCCACCCAACCTTGTTTATCCTCACACCTTCTCCTTTCCGGAGGCTGAGGCCCAAAATGTGACAGAAGGACATCGGAAGCTCAAAGACACTTTAATAGACTTTATTATGGAGTAAATAAGTTATAAGAGGAAGAAAAACGGACATTTCCCGACAGACTGAACTCTTGTGGCTTCCACGTCCTCGCTTCCTTCCATTCGCACTAACGGGGGCGAGACCGCAGACCCCACCCCCATCCGCCCTGCGCCGCTCTCCGCCTTTTCTCTTCTCCCTGTTCCTGCTGCTGATTTTGACCCTTTAACAGCGAACTGTAGGCGGAGCCAAGGACTCACTCGCTATCCAGACAGTTTTGTTTACACCACCTCTCTCCCCCCCCCCCCCCCCCCCACCCCTGTGAGCTCGCCTCCCCCCCCCCCCCCCCCCGATTCCAGATGCCCCCTTCCGTTCTGTGCTGCGTGTGACCGCAGAATCACCGGAAGCAGCGATGGGACCTTGTACAGACCCCCGGTTGTTCCGCATTCTTTTTATGAACTTTATTTCATGTTTTTGTTTTTTTGGTTTTTGTTTTTTTTTTTGTTTTGTTTTTTTTCCCCATTTTGTGGCGTTTTGTGATATATTTTTTTAACTGTAAATTAAGCAGGGAAAAGAAGAAAAAGGAGATATGCGAAGCACATGTAATATAACTTATATGTTTACAATGTTGTGTATAAATGAATAGCCTCAAAAATGGTAATGAATATCTTTCTTTTATGGGTGGGGCTCTGTTAAGGGTGGGGTCTTTTTTTTTTTTCTGGAATATTTTAAAGTTAACAAAAATCCCAAAAATAAATTACATTTAACTTTAGGATCTTCCAGAACGAAAAACAAATACCCCACCCTTAACAGAGCCCTCCAAACTCCAAAAAAGTAACAAAAATCCAAAATTACATTTACTTTTTTGAAGTTTGCAGGGCTCTGTTAAGGGTGGGGTCATTTTTGTTTCATGGAAGATCCTAAAGTTAACAAAAATCCCAAAAATAAATTACATTTAACTTTGGGATCTTCCAAAAGCCCTCCAAACTCAAAATAAAGTCACAAAAAATCCCAAAAATAAATTACATTTACTTTTTTGGAGTTTGAATGGCTCTGTTAAGGGTGGGGTCATTTTTTTTTTTTTTTTTTTGGAAGATCCTAAAGTTAAATGTAATTTATTTTTGGGATTTTTTGTGACTTTTTGGAGGGCTTTTGGAAGATCCTAAGGTTAAATGTAATTTATTTTGGGATTTTGTTACTTTTTTGGAGGTTGGAGGGCTCTGTTAAGGGTGGGGTCATTTTTTTTTTTTTTTTTCTAGAAGATCTAAAGTTAAATGTAGTTTATTTTTGGGATTTTTTGTGACTTTTTTGGAGTTTGGAGGACATTACATTTAGCAGTGGAAGAATTCCACCTTTAAAAGGTCTATGTCCTCCAAACTCCAAAAACACAAAAAATCCCAAAAATAAATTGCATTTAACTTCAGGATCTTCCAGAAAAAAAAAATGACCCCACCCTTAACGAAGCCCTCCAAACTCCAAAAAAGTAACAAAATCCCAAAAATAAATTACATGTACTTTTTTGGAGTTTGGAGGGCTCCGTTAAGGGTGGGGTCATTTTTTTTTTCTGGAAGATCCTGAAGTTAAATGCAATTTATTTTTGGGATTTTTTGTGTTTTTGGAGTTTGGAGGACATAGACCTTTTAAAGGTGGAATTCTTCCACTGCTAAATGTAATGTCCTCCAAACTCCAAAAAAGTCACAAAAAATCCCAAAAATAAACTACATTTAACTTTAGATCTTCTAGAAAAAAAAAAAAAAAATGACCCCACCCTTAACAGAGCCCTCCAACCTCCAAAAAAGTAACAAAATCCCAAAAATAAATTACATTTAACCTTAGGATCTTCCAAAAGCCCTCCAAAAAGTCACAAAAAATCCCAAAAATAAATTACATTTAACTTTGTTTTTCTTTCTGGAAGATCCTAAATACCCCACCCTTAACAGAGCCCTCCAAACTCCAAAAAAGTAACAAAAATCCCAAAATTACATTTACTTTTTTGGAGTTTGAATGGCTCTGTTAAGGGTGGGGTCATTTTTTTTTTTTTTTGGAAGATCCTAAAGTTAAAATGACCCCACCCTTAACAGAGCCATTCAAACTCCAAAAAAGTAAATGTAATTTATTTTTGGGATTTTTTGTGACTTTATTTTGAGTTTGGAGGGCTTTTGGAAGATCCCAAAGTTAAATGTAATTTATTTTTGGGATTTTTGTTAACTTTAGGATCTTCCATGAAACAAAAATGACCCCACCCTTAACAGAGCCCTGCAAACTTCAAAAAAGTAAATGTAATTTTGGGATTTTTGTTACTTTTTTGGAGTTTGGAGGGCTCTGTTAAGGGTGGGGTATTTGTTTTTCTTTCTGGAAGATCCTAAAGTTAAATGTAATTTATTTTTGGGATTTTTTTTGTGACTTTTTTGGAGTTTGGAGGACATAGACCTTTTAAAGGTGGAATTCTTCCACTGCTAAATGCAAATACCAAAGGGGGTGCACGTGGCCCTCAGACCGCCGGTTGGGCACCCGGGTTGTAGAAGAATGAATGTCGTCCTCCATGGCAGTCACATGTGATATCACTCCCTCCTGAACAGAACTCGCCCTCCCGATTGAACAGCTGTGTGGCGCTCGCGGCGCAGATGATGACAGCTTGGTGTGGAATGGCTGCAGGCTCTGGAAGTGTTCGGATTTGGCTGCCCGTTTCAACAATTACTGTAATATTTTCCTGCTGCCGCCAGCTCCGTTTTCCAAAAAAAGAAAAAAAAAAAAAGTATAGTTTGTGGCGCTTTGGTGTGTGGAGGAGAGCCAGGGTCTCGGAGATCACACACACAGCGCTTTACTTTCCTGAACTTGTAAAGTTTCTTATTATGGAGGCCATTACTATATAATAGCGACTTCCTCCAGGAGAACCCGCTGCCATTAGGGTTTAAAAGCCGCTGTGCGCCATTTGACTGCAAAATGTTCCTAGAACACCAAGGAGACCAGACAAATCACAACTCGATCTGTGAGAAAAAAAAATGGCGACTAATGACCTCATAGCGGAGGAGGTCTGAACCAAGAAAAAAAAAAAAAAAGGTATCCAGTCTCCCCCCCTCAGTCTGAACCCAAGGTTGGGCAACTGCTGCTTGTTTCCCTGGATGTCTCGTGAGCTGGAGCCAAGGCTTGACCAATCCCAACACTCATTTCATCCCATGGATTTCTCCTATTTGGCTTCCAATCACATCAACTGTCCATATTTAATGGGAAAATGTAGTTAAAATGCATATCAACGCAGTGGGGGTTATGTACTAACACGAGAGAGTGCAGAATCTGGTGAAGCTTTGCATAATAACCAATCGGCTTCCAGGTTTTTTTTTTTTGTTTTTTTTTTGTCAAACCTCACTTAACAAGCTGATTGGCTGCCATGTACAGCTGCACCACATTCTGTGTTCCAGGTTTAGTAAATATCCTCCAGTGCATCTGATGTGAGCAAAGTCTGCTAATTCCTGGAAATATTTAGCTGCGTTTTTCTGCTCTGAAACATGGAAAATCTAGTGTCCTTTGTTTCCTTTTTCTTCTTTTTTTTCTTTCTTTTCCTTTCTCTTCAAAAAATAACAACAATTCTTCTTAAAAAAAAAACAAAAAAAAAAAAAAAAACAAACAAAAAACAAACTTCTTTTCTCTTCTCTTCTTTTTTCTTTCTTTCTTTCTTTTTCTTTTTTCTTTTCTTTTCTCTTCTTTTTTCTTTTCTTTTCCTTTTCTCTTCTTCTCTTTTTTTCTTTTCTTTCCTTTCTCTTCTTTTTTTCTTTTCCTTTTCTCTTCTTCTTTTTTTTCTTTTCCTTTTCTCTTCTTCTTTTTTCTTTTCTTCTTTTTTTCTTTTCCTTTTTCTCTTTTTTTTTTTTCCTTTTTCTTTTCTTTTCCTTTTCTCTTCTTCTTTTTTTCTTTTCTTTTCCTTTTCTCTTCTTCTTTTTTTTCTTTTCTTTTCCTTTTCTCTTCTTCTTTTTTTTTCTTTTCTTTTCCTTTTCTCTTCTTCTTCTTTTTTTTCTTTTCTTTTCCTTTTCTCTTCTTCTTCTTTTTTCTTTTCTTTTCCTTTTCTCTTCTTCTTCTTTTTTTTCTTTTCTTTTCCTTTTCTCTTCTTCTTCTTTTTTTTCTTTTCTTTTCCTTTTCTCTTCTTTGTCTTTTTTTTCTTTTCCTTTTCTCTTCTTCTTCTTTTTTTCTTTTCTTTTCCTTTTCTCTTCTTTTTTTTTCTTTTCTTTTCCTTTTCTCTTCTTCGTCTTTTCTTTTCTTTTCCTTTTCTCTTCTTCGTCTTTTTTTTTCTTTTCCTTTTCTCTTCTTCGTCTTTTTTTTTCTTTTCCTTTTCTCTTCTTCGTCTTTTTTTTTCTTTTCTTTTCTCTTCTTCGTCTTTTTTTTTCTTTTCCTTTTCTCTTCTTCGTCTTTTTTTTTTCTTTTCCTTTTCTCTTCTTCGTCTTTTTTTTCTTTTCCTTTTCTCTTCTTCGTCTTTTTTTTCTTTTCCTTTTCTCTTCTTCTCCTTCTCTTTTTTTCCTTTTTTTTTTTTCCTTTTTTCTTTTTTTCCGTGCTGGATGTGATCTGGCAAGGACCATGGCTCATTCATATCTGTCCCAGGTGCAGCACTGGCATGGTGCTATACAATTCCAGGAAAAAGCCTGTGGCCCTTCATAAAATTCAAGGCTGACAACTTTATTGATCCAGACAAACGGACAAGGAGTTCCCGACGTGGGACCACCTCCTGTGACATTTTTCTGAGTGTATTGGTAGAAGAACAAACTTAATGATAATTCTGTGATTAAGCAAAGTCCTGTGGGTGGGAGTCAGAGGTGGAGGTGCCAGCCAGGGTCTAATAAAGTTGGCAGGGTTGAATTTCAGTGTTTAAATTTGCCTGGACTTGTTTGGATTTTGAAATCTAGGATAAGCCCCCCCGTCTGGGTTTTGGCACCTGGTCATCTAGGAGGGTGACCCCCCAGTTCCCGCATTTGGGCTTTAACTGTTGTGAACATATTGATTTCTAAACCTGCTGTAGCTATAGAGGACTGGTTGCAGGAGGGACCATGAGCCTTGTTTATAGTGGACATTTAAGGCCCGATACATATGGGAGCGTCTTTCCTAGCCTTGTGATTTCAAAGGGCATGCTTCCAATGTGGCTTCCCATCTAGCTTTCATCTGTCCGTCCCCCCCCCCCCCCCCCCCAAGTCCTTGACTAACTGCTTAGAAGCCCCAGGTCTCCAATAACAGGTTCACATTGGCATTTGACATTTTCCTATCCTAACAGAGTCACTTAAAAGAGAAAATATCTGAACAAATGTGCACCAATAATGCAACGGTCTGCTCAGAGGCTTAGGTTAGCAGTGTTTGGGGACCATGTCAGAAGCCATGTTTTGTATGGTCACCAGACCAGTGGTGCAGGCTCAGTGCCCCTGGTGTGAGTATTTTGTAAGACTGGCAAAGACCTCCAACCAGCTCCATCTCACCAACTACCAATACTGGGCTCTGCTGTCCACAAGAAGTGAAGTGTCCGGGGATGCTACAGCTGCTCGCTGCCCGAAAAAGGCCTCATTAGTTTTATTTACAGCTTTGCCTCTGGGTGTTCCTAGAATGCAGATCTACATCATCCTGAAAGCCAGCAATGAGCCCTCTGGATACAAGGGATGGGGCCTGGATTAGTTTTCAGTAGAGTGAAGAATAGTTGGAGATTCTATTAGTGTTTTATTGGCAGCTGTTGGACGTTTGGAGACTTCCTCAGACAGAAAAGGAAGTGAGAAAAATCCTGTCTAACTCTCTACCCTACCTACCTGTAACCATAATGTCAACTCCCTACCCCTACCCACCTGTAACCATAATGTCAACTCCCTACCCCTACCTACCTGTAACCATAATGCCAACTCCCTACCCCTACCTACCTGTAACCATAATGCCAACTCCCTACCGCTACCTACCTGTAACCATAATGCCAACTCCCTACCCACCTGTAACAATAATGCCAACTCCCTACCCCTACCTACCTGTAACCATTACGACAACCCTCTCCATATAACCTTGTAACCATAACTCCAACTCTGCACCTTCCTGTAGCCCTGTAACCATAACTTTTACCCACTAAACTGAACTCTAATTTGCTGCCCCAGTAACCATAACTCCAACATGTCTACCCTAGTACCCATACCTCCAACCCTCTACCCCTACCTACCTGTAACCATAACTCCAACCCTCTACCCCCTACCTACTGGTAACCATAACTCCAACCCTCAACCTCTACCTACCTCCAACTCTCTACACCTTCCTGTAACTATAACTCTAATCTGCCAAACTGAACTCTAATCCTTTACCCCTACCTCTACCCCAGTAACCATAACTCCAACCCCCTACCTCTACCCCAGTAACCATAACTCCAACCCCCTACCTCTACCCCAGTAACCATAACTCCTCTATCCCTCTACCTCTAGCCCAGTAACCATAATTCCAACCTGTCTACCACAGTAACCATAGCTCTAACACTCTACCCCCTACCTCTAGTCCTGTACCCATACCTCCAACCCTCTACCCCTACCTCCCTGTAACCATACCTCCAACCCTCTACCCCTACCTCCCTGTATTCATAACTCCAACCCTCAACCTCTACCTACCTGTAACCATAACTCCAACCTGTCTACCCCAATAACTATAGCTTTAACCCTCTACCCCTACCTTTTAGTCCTGTACTCATACCTCCAACCATCTACCCCTACCTACCTGTAACCATAACTCCAACCCTCAACCTCTACCTACCTATAACCATAACTCCAACCCTCTACCCCTAGCCTAGTAACCATAACTCCAGCCCTCAACATCTACCTACCTGTAACCATAACTCCAACCTGTCTACCCCTAGCCCAGTAACCAAAACTCCAACCCTCAACATCTACCTACCTGTAACCATAACTCCAACCTGTCTACCCCTAGCCCAGTAACCAAAACTCCAACCCTCAACATCTACCTACCTGTAACCATAACTCCAACCTGTCTACCCCTAGCCCAGTAACCAAAACTCCAACCCTCAACATCTACCTACCTGTAACCATAACTCCAACCTGTCTACCCCTAGCCCAGTAACCAAAACTCCAACCCTCAACATCTACCTACCTGTAACCATAACTCTAACCTGTCTACCCCAGTAACCATTGCTTTAAGCCTCTACTCCTACATTTTAGTCCTGTACCTATACCTCCAACCATCTACCCCTACCTACCTGTAACCATAGCTCCAACCCTCTACCTCTAGTGTTGTAACCATAACTCCAACTCCCTACACCTACTTGTAGCCCTGTAACCATAACTCTAACCTCCTAAACTGAACTCCAACCCTTCTACCCCAGTAACCATAACTCTAACCCTCTACTTCTAGCCCAGTAAACAACTCCAACCCTCTAGCCCAATAACCATAACTATCCCAGTAACCATAACTCCAACATGTCTACCCCAGTGACCAGAACCCTAACCCCTTACCTCTAGCCCAGTGACCAGAACCCTAACCCCTTACCTCTAGCCCAGTAACCATAACTCCAACATGTTTACCCCAGTGACCAGAACCCTATCCCCCTACCTCTACCCTAACCGCTAACCATAACTCCAACATGTCTACCCCAGTGACCCTAACCCCCTACCTCGAGCCAAGTAACCATAGCTCCAACATGTCTACCCCAGTGACCATAACCCTAACCCCCTACCTCGAGCCCAGTAACCATAGCTCCAACATGTCTACCCCAGTGACCATAACCCTAACCCCCTACCTCGAGCCCAGTAACCATAGCTCCAACATGTCTACCCCAGTGACCATAACCCTAACCCCCTACCTCTAGCCCAGTAACCATAACTCCAACATGTCTACCCCAGTGACCCTAACCCCCTACCTCGAGCCCCAGTAACCATAGCTCCAACATGTCTACCCCAGTGACCATAACCCTAACCCCCTACCTCGAGCCCAGTAACCATAGCTCCAACATGTCTACCCCAGTGACCATAACCCTAACCCCCTACCTCTAGCCCAGTAACCATAACTCCAACATGTCTACCCCAGTGACCCTAACCCCCTACCTTGAGCCCAGTAACCATAGCTCCAACATGTCTACCCCAGTGACCATAACCCCCTACCTCGAGCCCAGTAACCATAGCTCCAACATGTCTACCCTAGTGACCATAACCCTAACCCCCTACCTCTAGCCCAGTAACCATAACTCCTCTAACCCACTAAACAGAAGTTAATCCTCTACCGCTATAACTCCAACCCTCTACCCTTACCTCTAACTCTGTAACCGTAACTCCAACCCTTTTTTTTTCCTGGTATTTTTGAGGGATGTGGTGCAGAACAGGAAGTGAGGGAAAATGGGGGCAGGATTTTATTACCATGGCTGCCCATGTGAGCGGCTTTTTCTCAGTTCCTGTCCAGGTATCAGTCAACTGGAAGTGAGGGGACATCTTGGAAGCACTAATAGCTATGCAAGTCTGCAATTAATAGTTTTGGTTGGGGTTGGGCTTCATCTCTGTATGGGGTGGAAGTGGTCTGTGAGCAGCACTCTGTTCTTGGGTGATTGCTTTGGCCTTTTTCTTCCCCTGGCAGTAGGTTCACCCATCCCGGTGTTGGTGTTTGCAGCCGCATAGCGAGACGTTCCTGTAAAAACATTTTGTGTTTCCGCAGATCTAGTAATATAAGGAATGAGAACTCTTCACTTCCAGATTTACCCTCCTCTGTCTCCTGAGCTCTTTTGTCATTTCCAGAGATCGTGTATTGATTACCTTTTGTGTGGAGCGCCCCCCCCTCTCCCCACTCATCCCCGGCCTGAATGCTGGGACACAGCTGAGCTTCAGGCTGGAGGCACTCCGCAGGGCTCTGGAGCATGACAGACAATTTACATTGACCCTTTCCCCACCAGGGAGCCATCTGTAGTTCACAGCCTCCCACCATCCCGCCGTCCCCGCGGAGGGGAACTGGTTAAGGATGTGAAATTGATTCTATTAGCTATGTATTGGAGATGCGGGAAATGAATTAGTGGGTTAACGCGTTGACCTGCAGTTTGACATGAGTTAGTGACCCGGATCCATGGCAGCTGTCATCTGAGGTTATGGCAGGTCCCCGCTGCCGCTCTGACACCTCGCGCCTCTCCAGCACAAATTACAATATTTACAAACAGCGAAGCCGGAGTCATTAACAAAAAAACAAATTTGTGTATTGCGGGCTGCCGGCGGCGCGGCTTAGAAACGGCGATGAATGTATTATATCTGCCGGACTGAGACATCTGAACTACCAATTGCATTCCTGGATCTGCTTTCTATATAGGTGGCTATACATGCTTTCATAATGACTATTTTTTTCTCATTGATCTCTTCCAATAGGAATAACCAATCAGTAGTTGACAAGCCCATTCGATCAATATGTGACACGGGGACGTGGATTTCACTCAATGGTTAAGATACAGACGATTGTGTCTCTGTAACCTCATCTGATCAAAATACGATCCTATTCATGAACAAAGTACACCATATTGCCAAAAGTATCGGGCCACCGGCCTTTCCACACACATGACTTTTCATGGCCCCCCAGTCTTAGTCCGTAGGGTTCAATATTGGGCCACCGGCCTTTCCACGCACATGACCTTTAATGGCCTCCCAGTCTTAGTCTGTAGGGTTCAATATTGGGTCGCTGGCCTTTCCACGCACATGACCTTTAATGGCCTCCCAGTCTTAGTCCGTAGGCTTCTATATTGGGTCGCTGGCCTTTCCACACACATGACCTTTAATGGCCCCCCAGTCTTAGTCCGTAGGGTTCAATATTGAGTTGGCCCCGCCCTCTCCACGCACATGACCTTTAATGGCCTCCCAGTCGTAGTCCATAGGGTTCAATATTGAGTTGGCCCCACCCTTTGCAGCTATAACAGCTTCAACTCTTCTGGGAAGGCCGTCCACAAGGTTTAGGAGGGTGTCTATGGGAAGGTTGGACCATTCTTCCAGAAGCACATTTGTCAGGTCAGGCACTGATGTGGGGGGAGGAGGCCTGGCTCGCAGTCTCCGCTCTAATTCATCCCAAAGGTGTTCTATGGAGTTGAGGTCAGGACTCTGTGCAGGACAGTCAAGTTCCTCCACCCCAAACTGGCTCCTCCATGTCTTTATGGACCTTGCTTTGTGCACTGGTGTGCAGTCATGTTGGAACAGGAAGGTGCCATCCCCAAACTCCTCCCACAAAGTTGGGAGCATGAAATTGTCCAAAATGTCACCTTAAGAGTTCCCTTCACTGGAACTAGGAGGCCAAGTCCAACCCCTGAGGAACAACGCCACACCATAATCCCCCCCTCCACCAAACTTTACACTTGGCACAATGCAGTCAGGCAATTACCGCTCTCCTGGCCACCGCCAAACCCAGACAAGTCCATCGGATTGCCAGACAGAAGTGTGATTGGTCACTCCAGAGAACACGCCTCCACTGCTCTAGAGTCCAGTGGCAGCACGCTTTACACCACGGCATCCAATGCTTTGCATTGCACTTGGCGATGGAAGGCTTGGATGCAGCTGCTCGGCCATGGAAACCCATTCCATGAAGTTCTCTACGCACTGTTGTTGGGCTCATCTGAAGGCCACACCAAGTTTGGAGGTCTTTAGCGACTGACTCTGCAGACAGTTGGCTCACTTCTCAAACGCAATGGACCAGATTCCCAAAGACCCGCCCAGGAGGAACCGCAGTGTGATTGCAGCATCAGAAATAGTAAAAACTGGACAGAACCAAATACACAATCCTGAGTAAAATTTCCTTCAGGTCCCCCAATGGAAAGAAATAATTGACTGGGATTTCCGGTGGAGTAATAATCAGCTGCATTTTCAGTGTTGAAAAAGGAAACAAAATTGTTGACAAATCAAATCTAAAAAATTAGATTCTGCCTGTTATTTGTATAGTCGCAGCTTTGGAAATGGGGCCGACTGACCGATGCCACGATCACCATTTAAAATGAAAAATATGTAAATATCAACTTTATTATTAAACATTTACAATGTAACAAACTGAAGGATATTAATAAAGGGCCCGGCGGTCCCCGTGGGTTGAGGGTGTCAGATCTCGCTCCATCTGCTCCCCCAGATAACTTTGTACTGTATAGATGGAAATTCGTTGATCGATCTGTGCGCCTTCATAGTGAAAGTGAATTCAGCTCCAGCCTAAAGCGGCATTTTTCAGGGACCGATGCTACAGATGTGCAAAGCTTCTGATTGCTGCAGCTCTTTTCATGGCTCCACAGCGTAAGATATTTAAAACCAAACAACAGGGGAAAAAAAAGCGAAGTCCCCGGTCACACCGGATCCGGCTTTGAAATTGTGCGACTTAACTCGAATTTGCGCGATTTCAAAGTTGGATGTCGGTGCAACTTGGAAGACATCTGTGCGACTTCATGAGGTCTATGCGAGTCACACCTGAACTTGCAAAAAGACGTTTCAAAATCAGTACGACTCCAACATGACCGCTTCCATTGCGGACAATGGGGTACGTCTTGTCATGCGATTTGAAATTCAATTAGATCGCGTGACAAGTCGCATCGGGGACAAGTCCAGATAGAATACATCTATGGGAGTTGTTTTACCTTTTAAAGTTTTTTTTATTTATTGCTGTCCATCCAGTCCTGAGATTTACACAGCACAGCCCTGGCAGGAGAGGAGCCCTGATTTTCCTCTGCTGCAGTAACAGTAAGGCTCCATTCACACTTTTGCGACTTTTCATGCGATTTTGGACACATAAAACCACATGACAAGTCACAGCCCATGTATTTCAATGGAAGCTGTTCAAATCTATGCGACTTTATAAATGGTTCTTGCACTATTTTGATGCGACTTTCATGCAATGTGAGCGCCATAGACTGCAATGTAAGCTCTCAAAAGTCGCATCTGAATGTTATCAATGTGACAGGTGCTGCCATAGTCAAAGTCAACAGCTAAAGTCGCTTCCATGTCATACCCGTTCCAAAGCAGCATTAAAGTCGCAATGGAAGTCGCACGACTTTGGCGTCGCACAAGCATCAACAGAGCTTTTCAGGGCTTGTCCCAGATGGGACTGGAGTGTGAAAGGACAAGCAACAGACTGATGAGCTCATCTTTCTGCTCTCTCTTCCTATCAGCATGTTCCTTGCTTACGATCTATAGGAAGGGGGCGGGGCTCCAAAAGGTGAACGCTGCAGGGGATGATCTGATGGAGGTGGCTCAAGTACAGTTCTTAGGTGGAGGTGGAGGTGGGGTAGGCTTCCCTGAATAGATGAATTTTCAAAAATCGCCTAAGGGCTGACTGGATATGTTGGGGTAGGAAGTTCCAGAAGATGGGAGAGGCTCTGGAGAAGTCCTGAAGGCGAACGTGGAAGGGGGTAACGAGGGAGCTATGATATAAACAATGCTTTTGTTTCAGGTCAGTAACACCCATTAAGAACAAGGAGGACAGCTCTGGACCATAGAGATACCCTTAAGGACCCGTTCACATTTGGGCGATTTCAAATTGTGGCAAAACACGTAACGCACGCCATTCATCCCAAATGCGGTGCAATTTTGCTGCGATTTGTCACACGACAAAACAAAAGCATACAAGAATCGTGGCAAAATGTGCGGCTCAGGTCCAAAATTTGGTCCCTGAGCTCCTTTGGCGGAACAAAAGCGCATTCAAGCGATTGGGGTGACCTTATGCGCAATGTGTGTAATGCAGGCCATAGACGGGTGGAAAATCGATTTTTTTTGGCAGGAAAAAAAAAAATCGGCCGATTTTTGCACCGTTAGTGGGTTAATTGGTCGGCTGTTTTTCAGGATTTTGGCACATTTTTTAATTGGTAAAGTTGGAAAAAAATCGGCCGATTTTCACGGCAATGATGGGCAAATTGTCTGATCTTTTTACCAATAAAAAATCTGCGCGTGACCTGCAAGAAGAAGAAAAAGAAGAATTCCAGTCCGCTATTATATTTGACATGAAAAGTCTTTCGGTTGCAGCAATGTATCCATTTGTATCCGAATAAAAACATCTGTATCCGAAATGGATACAAATGGATACATTGTTGCAACCGAAAGACTTTTCATGTCAAATATAATAGTGGAGCTCTCTGCAGGGACAGAAGTAATTAAATGCCGGACGATTTTTTTTTTACCGTTGGTGGTAACGTCGGCCTATTGAACGACCAATTTTTTGTTTTTGTTTTTTTTTTAAACGGCCTGTTTTTGACCCATCTATGGCCTGCATAAAGGCACGTGAATCTCGATTTTAATATCCCCAGGTAAGCGACCTGTGAACGAGGCCTTATGCAGGCCATACACGGGTCAATTTCCAAAAGAATTTTCTTTACAAAATCGGAAATTTTGTGCATTTTGTAACCCGATGGCGCCACCATTGATTTCGAAATTCGACCAACCGAACCTTCGATTTCACTTCGTGCTGCTACAGAAAAGAATTTTCGTGATCAAGAATTTTCTTTCCATATCACAGCTCATTTCTTTCGTTTATATTTCCGCACGATTCTCCCATCATTGATTCGAAATTCATTTGTTTTTCAAAAAATTTCCCGATCGTTGAAATTCGATGGTCGCACGAAAATCGGCCGTTTCTGTGACACACTAATGGTGAGAATTTCGAACGAAAATTCTTAGAAAAGATTTTTGAAAGAAAACTCTTTCAGAATTCGACCCGCGTGTGGCCGACTTTAGACCACCAAAATATTTGTAGGATCTCTTGTAAGGCCTCGGGTGTCCTTGAGGAAGCAGGCGCTCACATCCGCGTGTTCCCGGTGCGATCTTAACGGGTGAAATGCACAGACAGCCAAACTACGGGGCACACCAGAAACAACCGGATCTTCGAGATTGCCTCGTGGGGCGAGCAGATCGAATATAAAATAAATCATGAGACGTACGGACGATTCACCAATCGCAGCAAAGCATAAAGAAGCCGGTTCAATGTCCAAATCCTAGGAGGGAGGGGCTGATCCTGGGAGCTTACAATCTAAGAGGGGGGGCCTGATCCTGGGAGCTTACAATCTAAGAGGGAGGGGCTGATCCTGGGAGCTTACAATCTAAGAGGGAGGGGCTGATCCTGGGAGCTTACAATCTAAGAGGGAGGGCCTGATCCTAGGAGCTTACAATCTAAGTGGGAGGGGCTGATCCTGGGAGCTTACAATCTAAGAGGGAGGGGCTGATCCTGGGAGCTTACAATCTAAGAGGGAGGGGCCTGATCCTTGGAGCTTACAATCTAAGAGGGAGGGCCTGATCCTTGGAGCTTACAATCTAGGAGGGAGGGCCTGATCCTGGGAGCTTACAATCTAAGAGGGAGGGCCTGATCCTGGGAGCTTACAATCTAAGAGGGAGGGCCTGATCCTGGGAGCTTACAATCTAAGAGGGAGGGCCTGATCCTGGGAGATTACAATCTAAGTGGGAGGGCCTGATCCTGGGAGCTTACAATCTAAGAGGGAGGGCCTGATCCTAGGAGCTTACAATCTAAGTGGGAGGGGCTGATCCTGGGAGCTTACAATCTAAGAGGGAGGGGCTGATCCTGGGAGCTTACAATCTAAGAGGGAGGGGCCTGATCCTTGGAGCTTACAATCTAAGAGGGAGGGCCTGATCCTTGGAGCTTACAATCTAGGAGGGAGGGCCTGATCCTGGGAGCTTACAATCTAAGAGGGAGGGCCTGATCCTGGGAGCTTACAATCTAAGAGGGAGGGCCTGATCCTGGGAGCTTACAATCTAAGAGGGAGGGCCTGATCCTTGGAGCTTACAATCTAAGAGGGAGGGCCTGATCCTGGGAGCTTACAATCTAAGAGGGAGGGCCTGATCCTGGGAGCTTACAATCTAGGAAATGTTTTTTTTTCTGTACAAAGCTAAAATGGAAAATTGACACTTTAAATGCTTTCCAACCGAGCCTTAATCCTGCTGTGAACGCCGTCTGCGATTGTGCTGCGTTTCAGTAGAAGTGAATGGAGGCCATTGTGAAGCATCAAACTCTGCAGGTAGCAATAGTTTTACAGCGACGTAAGGCAACACTTAAGTGCCCGGCCATATCGCGTGCGACTTGCCGTGCGATTTGCCATGCAATTAAAGCGATTATATCGCTGCGATTCCGGAGTCGCACCGATTTCTAAAGTGGTGCCTGCGCTGCTTCAGCTGTGACATCTGTATCTCGCAAGCCGCAAATGTCTTGCAAGTCGCACCTCAAATGACATCCAACTTTGACATCGTGCGGCTTCACCGGAAGTCGGGATCGGTGTGACTGGGAACTAATGATGCAGTGCGCACCATCTGCTCCCTGTTTTGAGTGGCTTTGATGGGCAGTAAAAATGTGACCAAACACCTATTACTACTGATGGGTTGCAACATAAATATCAATTTGTATTTTTCCTGGAACTACAAAAAAAAGCACAGAAAACGGTCACTCCTCCCACACTACACAGTGCGGTCCACATCAAGGAACTGTGTGTGATTGGCTGCTGTGGGGCAGTGTGCTGTCTGAGTCCCCGCCTATAGTAAACATGGTCATTGATGATGACACTAAATTTACATCTAAAAATTCCTTTCCAATCCCAAATCAGTTAATCAGCCAAATAAACGATGCGAATCTCGGAGTGTCTACGGGCGGCTCGAACATTTTCCAGCATGCTGACGCCTTCCCTCATCGGAGACCCAATCTAAGAACGGTTGTTTACTTTATTTATTTTGTAACTTTTTTATGGTTGGAGGGAATTTGTGGAAATTTGTTGTTTTGTTTGAATAAAAAAAAAGGAGGTTTAATTTCTTCAAAAAAGCTGAGAAATTAAATAAAAAAAATAACTTGCCCAAAGAGGCCGGCGATGGCCCTTTAAGTCGTGTTAATGACGTGTGTCATGTATATGATATTGGAATCCGAAAAAAAAAGGAAAACTTCTTGTCATTACCATTTGTAAACTACATTTGACATTAAATGAGTATAAATCTTTGCGTGTGACTCCGCCTCCAATTCCTTCCGCCATGATGATGGGACTCCTCGTGCAACTAATGCTAGATACTGAGCCATGGGGATCAGAAAAGAACTGTCAAAAACACTGCATAACAAGGTAATGGAACTTTATAAAGATAGAAAAGGACATAAAAAGATGTCACAAAGTTTCACAATTTCTGCCGGGGTGTGCAAACTTTTGAGCACAACTCTATAGGGAAGTATATATACTGATCGGGAAATATATATGCTGATCGAGAAGAATATACACTGTGAAGTATATACTCCGATAGGGAAGTTTATACACTGATTGGAAAATATATACATTGATTGGAAAATATATACATTGATCAGGAAGTATATACACTGATTGGGAAATATATACATTGATCAGGAAGTATATACACTGATTGGGAAATATATACATTGATCAGGAAGTATATACACTGATTGGGAAATATATACATTGATCAGGAAGTATATACACTGATTGGGAAATATATACATTGATCAGGAAGTATATACACTGATTGGGAAATATATACATTGATCAGGAAATATATACACTGATTGGGAAATATATACATTGATCAGGAAGTATATACATTGATCAGGAAGTATATACACTGATTGGGAAATATATACATTGATCAGGAAGTATATACATTGATTGGGAAATATATACATTGATCAGGAAGTATATACATTGATCAGGAAGTATATACACTGATTGGGAAATATATACATTGTTCGAGAAAAATGTACACTGATCATGAAGTATATACAATCAAGAAGTATATACAGTGGGCATAGAAAAGAATCACCCCCCCCCCTTAAAATAATCACACTTTGTTGCTCTGCAGCCTGCAATGAAGACAGACACAGTATTTGTTTTATCCAGCTGTATATACTCTGTGCAACTTATAACATCCAAGTGAAAGATAGAGCACCAACAAAAAAATTCAGAAATTCAAAAACAGAATCACTGAGTTGGGAAAGTGATCCCCACCCCCCTCTTGTGTCAGTATATTATTGAACCCCCTTTGCTGTAATTCCAGCCTTTAGTCCGTCGGGATTTGTCTACTGACTCGGCACATCTAGACTTTGCAATATTTGCCCGATCTTCTGTGCAGAACGGCTCAGGTTCAGTGACATTGGATGGTGACCGATTGTGGACCCGTTTGTGGACGGCAATCTTCAAGTCATTCCACAGATTTTCATTGGGGTTGAAGTCTGGGCTCTGACCAGGCCATGCAAGGACATTCCTCTTCTTCTCCTCCAGCCACTGGGGGGCGCTGTGTGCTTTGGCTCATTGTCATGTTGGAAGCTGAACCTTCTTCCCATTGATGACTTTCTGGCCGAGGGCAGCAGATTTTCCTCCAGAATGGGACGGGATTTTGCCCCATCCATTTCTTCTATCCTGACAAGTGCTCCAGTCCCTGCTGCAGAGAAACTACTATAACAGGATATTACCACCCCCCATAACAGGATGTTACCACCCCCATATCAGGATATTCCCCCCTCCATGCTGTACGGTAGGGATGGTGAGCTGGGTTGGATTTCCGACAGACATATCGTTTAGCGTTGAGGGCAAATCCTTCCATTTTAGTCCCATCTGACCTGAACCCCTTTCTCCATGCAGCCTCAGAATCTTCAAGGTGCGTTTTGGCGAAGCTCAGTGGTGGCGGCATGTGGCCTTTCTTGAGCGACTTTTTTCCTGCAACCCTCCCATACAAGCCACGTTTGTGGAGGATTGGTGATATTGGTGTCACACGCACACAATGACCACTTTGTCATCCATTCCTGACACGGCTTCAGAGTTGCTGGAGGCCTCTTGGTATCCTCCCTGACCGGTTTCCTCCCGGCTCTTCCTTCCAGGATGGAGTGACGTCCTGATCCCGGGAGGGTCTGTGTTCTACCAAATACCTTCCACTTCTTCATCACAGACTTCACTCTGCTGCTTCTAGGCATTGAGAAAGCCTTTGTATCCATCTCCTGACTTGTGCCTGTCCACAACTTTATCCCGGTGACTGTGCCTTGCCACCCATAGATGATTGGTTGCTTCGAATGCACTACCAGGACTGAAATGCTCCAGGAAAGCTCTTTACATGCTGAGCTAATCCAAATGACAACAGCTGATCACAGGTGAAAGTCAAATGGCTTTGTGTGCCCATGAGAAGGTGATTAGCTACACCAGATTGAGTCATTTTTAGGAGGGGGGGGTCCTTTTTCCAACTCAGTGATTGTTTTTGAATGTTTTTGATCTTTTTCTGACATGTTGGTGTTCTATCTTTTACTTGGATGTTATAAGTAAATACAGCCGGAAAAAAACAAAAACTGTGTCTGTCTTCATTTCAGGCTGCATGGCAACAAGAATGGGATTATTTTATAGGAGGGGATTATTTTCCATACCCACTGTACACTGATCGGGAAGTATACACTCTGATCTTCTCACATGTGCTGCTCTGGCGGCACTACAGTCTCTTGTCACATGATCCTTTGCTTTGCTGTTTGCAGGGCAGGCGAGGCCATGTTCACACGAAACCTTCCTAAACACAGAGCAAACATGTGACCACGTGTACAAATCGATGGTTGTTGGGGAGGAGCCCACATACTGGCCATACGTGACCATTTTAAAGCAATGTCAACCAGCCAGTAGGAAACCTGCAAGTAACAAATTTAATTGGTTGTCAATAAGCAGACCGCTCACCCTGTGGATCCAGTAGACCACTCTCTCTGTGGATCTGGTAGACCGCTCTCCCTGTGGATCCGGTAGGCCGCTCTCCCTGTGGATCCGGTAGGCCGCTCTCCCTGTGGATCCGGTAGGCCGCTCTCCCTGTGGATCCGATAGACCGCTCTCCCTGTGGATCCGATAGACCGCTCTCCCTGTGGATCCAGTAGACCGCTCTCTCTGTGGATCTGTTAGGCCACTCTCCCTGTGGAGTTGGTAGGCGGCTTTCCCCGTGGTGCCGGTAGGCTGCCCTCCCTGTGGATCCAGTAGACCGCTTTCCCCGTGGAGCCAGTAGACCACTCTCCCTGTGGATCTGGTAGGTCACTTTTCCCGTGTATCCAATAAGCTGCTCTCCCTGTGGATCTAGTAGGCCACTCTCCCTGTGGAGCAGGTAGGTCGCTCTCCCTGTGGAGCAGGTAGGTCGTTCTCCCCGTGGAGCCGGTAGGTCGTTCTCCCCGTGGAGCCGGTAGGTCGTTCTCCCCGTGGAGCCGGTAGGTCGTTCTCCCCGTGGAGCCGGTAGGTCGCTCTCCCCGTGGAGCCGGTAGGTCGCTTTCCCCGTACAGCTGGTAGCCTGTATCATATGAATTCTTTCAGCCCGGGTACACACATATGTGGTGCGGTATATCGCATGTGATTCACACAGGAACCGCACCGCATTCCCTGCACATCACATGCGGTTTGCGTGCGGTGTGATCTCAGCCATTCATTTTGTACGCCTCTAATCGCACCGCACCAGAAACGCGCAGGACCCTTTTTTTGGTCCGCACTAGAATCGGATCGCAGGGGTATTCACCCCTATGTGATCTGATTCTGCACATCGCACCGCGTTTTGCGGACCGATTTCAGGGTATTGTTAGCATACACACCCGCAGCGGTTCGCATGAACGGCGTGCGATTCTGATGCGGTGCGGAATTTGCACAGAAAATGCTGAGAATTGCGCACCGCGTCAGTATGACCCCGGGGATCACAATCAGGAACATTCTGAGGGACAAAAACCCCCACAGAGCCAGAAACAATGTAACAATAGGAGATAGGCAGACGTTATGTATCATGATCTTCTGTAGATTTGATGGATCCATCCTGCCACATGTATGTCCATGAAGCCCCGTCACCCGTCTATGGAATCCCCAGATTCTTACAGATCAATAATTGGGAAACGATTGGATCTGATGAACATTCAGCACAAAGCTACACCTGAGCCAACGGTGCCACCTGCTGGTCATAGTCAGGCATCACAGCCACATACACTACTGCGCTACAGCCATTGGAAGCTTCCCTCTCTATGAGATCTGTGGACACCAGGGACTGACAACTCATGGGGCCCCCGGGCAATAGGGGATCATGGGGCCCCTGTGTCCTTGCCCAAACTCAAAAAAGCCTATGAAAAAGGTACCAGGGGCATCTCATGGGGCCCCTACTGACCCCGGGCAGTGCCTGAGGCCCCCGGTGGACACCAATACTTATGGAAAGTCTGAATGTGAACAGATGGAGGAAATAAAAGTAATTAGCACCTCATCTTATCATTAACCGATAATGAGACATTTAAAGGGAGATGGGACCCTATTCCAGGGCTCTCGGTTGGATTGGACACAGACAGGCAGATGTCTTACTGAGAACAAAGGATGGAGAGGCGTCTGCTTCCCCTCGAAGTCATGAGCTGTCCACCATAATTCCTGATTCTAATGACAAAAAAGAGTGGAGTAATAACTTCATTCTATACTAATAAAAAAAAAAAATAATAATTGGGGCATTAAAAGTGTCCAACATGCTGGAAAATCTCTGCGTCTGAAGAACGTCTGTCCTCACATGCATTGCTTGTATTTATCGGGCTGTGTATGGTGACCGATCACAGACTGAATTGTGTTAGCGGGTAAATATCCATGAACTGATGGAATTTGTCGAGGTGAGGTGAGGTGCGTGTTTTTACTGTGTGATCGGCGAATTTTACTGGGAATCTGCGGCAGAAAACCACCGATTCCTGTCCAGGTGTCCAAAAACATTTATTGTTAGTATACAGCAAATGTTGCCAAAACTGGGATCTACTACAGAAAAATGGTGACTGAAGATGGACTTGTGGCAGCAAATATTCTTCATGAATGTGACAAATCTCCCGCCGCCTCTTTGCAGCCACTTCTTGCCTACATGCACTCCAGCAATGCATTTCTCGGGACGGGTTTCCTGATGGTGACACCGGTGTCTGTGTAATGTGCACCGAAACAAACATCATCAGAATCCAGTGTGACAACGCCGAAGCACAACCTGGAGACAGGGATGGAGCGTTGTCACCCTATAACAGGAAGTGCCTGAGCAAGGACCTCCATGGCGGGATCACCGGGGATTATGGTAGTAAAAGCTGCAGATTTATAAAGACTGAAAATAACTTTTCAAAACAACATGATCATGCTAAAGATTGGATGAGATTTTAGTGATTGGGTGACACCAACAGCTAGATCCAACCCAGGGGCAGACTGACAACTCATGGGGCCCCCGGGCAATAGCGGATCATGGGGCCCCTGTATCCTTGCCCACACTCAAAGCACACCCAAAAAAGTCTAGAAAAGGTACTAAGGGCATTTCATGGGGCCCCCTGCTGACCCCGGGCCCTCGGACAGTGCTTTTTGTCCCGGTTTTCCAACCATCCATGAAAAAATATGTTCTAATCCTTTCCACGTTCTAGCCGCCAAATCTGTTCTCCAAGCTGACGGTTTAGGAAAAAGGACTTTTATTTTGTCTTGATCTCGAAAATAGAATTGATTCTTTTCATGGCATTCTTGGCCGGAGATGATCCGGAGTGATCAGAGGGGAGAGGAGACCTTCCTGAAGGCCGCGTCATGTTATCTTTGCTGCATTCGCCAGTTTTACCGCCATTTTTTACACAACGGTTTGTGATCACACCCATGCTTTATGACGGGATTTGTGCCGCTGCGCCAAATACCAGAGAGGGGCATTATCGGCTAGAAAAAGATACAATGTATATAATATCATTTTAATTACAATGTATTTATTATATATATATACACACATACAGGGCCTTGAAAAAGTATTTGATACCCCTTGAAATTTTTCATATTCCGTCACAACCAGAACCATCAATGTATTCATCGGGATTGGATGTGATACCGACACAAAGTGGCACATAATTGTGAAGTGGAAGGTAAATGAGAAATGGATTTCAAAAAGTGTGGTGGCATTTGTATTCAGCTCCCTTTGCTCTGATACCCCTAACTAAAATCTAGTGGAACTGATTGCCTTCAGAAGTTACCTAATTAGTAAATAGAGTCCCCCTGTGTGTCATGTGATCTCAGTATAAATCTGTGAAGCCCTCAGAGGTTTGTTAGAGAACAATAGTGAACAAACAGCATCACGAAAGCCAAGGAACACACCAGACAGGTCAGGGATAAAGTTGTGGAGAAGTTTAAATCAGGGTTAGGTTATTAAAAAAAATTCCCAAGTTTTGACCATCTCACGTCTCACTGTTCAATCTATCATCCGAAAATGGGAAGAGTACGGCACAACTGCCAACCTACCAAGACATGGCCGTCCACCTAAACTGACAGGCCGGGCAAGGAGAGCATTCATCAGAGAAGCAGCCAAGAGGCCCATGGGAACTCTGGAGGAGCTGCAGAGATCACAGCTCAGGGGGAGAATCTGTCCTCAGGACAACTATTAGTTGTGCTCCACAAATCTGACCTTTATGGAAGTGTGACAAGAAGAAAGCCGTTGTTGGAGGAAAGCCATAAGAAGTCCCATTTGCAGTTTGTGAGAAGCCATGTGGGGGACACAGCAAACATGTGGAAGAAGGGGCTCTGGTCAGAGGAGACCAAAATGGAACTTTACGGCCTAAAAGCAAAACGCTATGTGTGGGGGAAAATTAACACTGCACATCATCCTGAACACACCATCCCCACCGTGAAACATGGTGGTGGCAGCATCATGTGGTGGGGAGGCTTTTCTTCAGCAGGGACAGGGAAGCTGGTCAGAGTTGATGGGAAGATGGATGGAGCCAAATACAGAAGAAAACCTGTTAGTGTCTGCAGAAGACTTGAGACCGGGGCGGAGGATCCCCTTCCAGCAGGACAACGACCCGAAACATCCAGCCAGACCTACAATGGAAGGGTTCTGATCAAAGCATCTTCATGTGTTAGAATGGCCCAGTCACAGTCCAGACCCAAATCATATGGAGAATCTGTGGCCAGACCTGAAAATTGGGGGGAATACATTGTAACATGACAACATGGGGGACATTTTCAGGGGGAGGGGGAATACATTGTAACATGACAACATGGGGGACATTTCGGGGGGGGGGGGGGATACATTGTAACATGACAACATGGGGGACATTTCAGGGGGGGGGGATACATTGTAAAATGACAACATGGGGGGCATTTCAGGGGGAAGGGGACTCTTTCAAGGCACTGTGTGTATATATATACATATATATATATATATAATATATTACAATGTATAATATATATATATCTTCTCAATGTTTCCCTGGTGATGGGGGAGATGACATGGGGGTGATGGGGGAGATGACATGGGGGTGATGGGGGAGATGATATGGGGGTGATGGGGGAGATGACATTGGGGGTGATGGGGGAGATGATATGGGGGTGATAGGGAGATGACATGGGGGTGATGAGGGAGATGACATGGGGGTGATGGGGGAGATGACATGGGGGTGATGAGGGAGATGACATGGGGGTGATGGGCAGATGACATGGGGGTGATGGGGAGATGACATGGGGGTGATGGGGGAGATGACATGGGGGGTGATGGGGAGATGACTAGGGGGTGATGGGGGAGATGACATGGGGGAAGATGGGGGAGATGACATGGGGGAAGATGGGGGAGATGACATGAGGGTGATGGGGGAGATGACATGGGGGTGATGGGGGAGATGACATGGGGTTGATGGGGGAGATGACATGGAGGTGATGGGGGAGATGATATGGGGGTGATGGGGGAGGTGACATGGGGGTGATGGGGGAGATGACATGGGGTGATGGGGAGATGACATGGGGTTGATGGGGAGATGACATGGGGGTGATGGGGGAGATGATATGGGGGTGATGGGGGAGATGATATGGGAGAGATGATAAGGGGGTGATGGGGAGATGACATGGGGTTGATGGGGAGATGACTTGGGGGTGATGGGGGAGATGATATGGGGGTGATGGGGGAGGTGACATGGGAGTGATGGGGGAGATGACATGGGGGTGATGGGAGATGACATGGGGTTGATGGGGAGATGACATGGGGGTGATGGGGAGATGACATGGGGGTGATGGGGGAGATGACATGGGGTTGATGGGGGAGATGACTTGGGGTTGATGGGGAGATGACATGGGGGTGATGGGGAGATGACATGGGGGTGAGGGGGGAGATGACATGGGGGTGATGAGGGAGATGACATAGGGGTGATGGGGGAGATGACATGGGGGTGATGGGGGAGATGACATGGGGGTGATGGGGAGATGACTAGGGGTGATGAGGGAGATGACATGGGGTTGATGGGGAGATGACATGGAGGTGATGGGGGAGATGACATGGAGGTGATGGGGGAGATGACATGGGGGAAGATGGGGGAGATGACATGAGGGTGATGGGGGAGATGACATGGGGGTGATGGGGGAGATGACCATGGGGGTGATGGGGAGATGACATGGGGGTGATAGGGGAGATGACATGGGGTTGATGGGGGAGATGACATGGAGGTGATGGGGGAGATGACATGGGGGTGATGGGGGAGGTGACATGGGGGTGATGGGGGAGATGACATGGGGGTGATGGGGAGATGACATAAGGTTGATGGGGAGATGACATGGGGGTGATGGGGAGATGATATGGGGGTGATGGGGGAGATGACATGGGGTGATGGGGGAGATGATATGGGGGAGATGATATGGGGGTGATGGGGAGATGACATGGGGTTGATGGGGAGATGACTTGGGGTTGATGGGGGATGACATGGGGGTGATGGGGAGATGACATGGGGGTGAGGGGGGAGATGATATGGGGGTGATGGGGAGATGACATGGGGGTGAGGGGGGAGATGATATGGGGGTGATGGGGAGATGACATGGGGGTGATGAGGAGATGAATGGGGTGATGGGAGATGACATGGGGGTGATGGGGAGATGACATGGGGGTGATGAGGGAGATGCATGGGGGTGATGGGGGAGATGACATGTGGGGTGATGGGGGAGGGGGGGGGTGGGTGGGTAGAGACATGGGGGTGATGGGGTAGATGACATGGGGGGTGAGGGGAGATGGACATGGGGGTGATGGGGAGGACAATGATATGGGGTGATGGGGATGACAGGGGGTGATGAGTGAGATGACATGGGGGTGATGGGGAGATGACATGGGGGTGATGAGGGAGATGACATGGGGTGATGGGGGAGATGACATGGGGGGTGATGGGGGAGATGACATGGGGGTGATGGGGTAGATGACATGGGGGTGATGGGGTAGATGACATGGGGGGTGATGGGGGAGATGAGGGTTCCGCAAGGCTGAAGGTCTACAGAGCAGAAGCTGGACTAGAATCCTGTAAATTGGGCGAGTCAATGATTTCGAAGAATTGAATTGTATGGAAATCTTGTCAAAGCTAGCTACTGATATAAGAGGTAAAAACTAAAAGTTCCCCATTGCTGTGTGGCATGGCTTTGTTTATGAACAAAGCCACATTAGAAGTATATCAGCGCTGGCATCCCGGCCTTCTTAGCAGCCGGTTCTGTATCGCTCACTGTGCACTCGGGTCCCGTGGCTCCTCTAACCCTCCTAAGCCATTTAGAGCCCAATGAACCTTTAAAAGCACCAAAACCACCTTAGGCTTCGTTCACATGGGCGGCCGGAGGGCAGTAAAACCATGCAGTTAACCCTCAGTTTTACCACCCTCTCCCTCCCTACACTGCCCACCTGAACAATGACACGCAGCCGCTCATGGCTGTACACATGCTGCAGCCACGACACTGTGCTTCATAGCTGCGGAAAAGCTGCGGGCAGGCTGTGCAGCGCTATGACGCCATGCAGCCTCTCGAGAGCAATGCATGCGATTCCGGCGCAGTAGTAAGGCAATTCTAGGTGGTGAGGAGGTGATATTAGATTCCCGCCCCATCTGCCAAACACCTCTGAAAAGTGATCTGAGCACGGATTGCTTTTCAGAGGAGTGGCCCATCACTGCAGCACAACGAGCTCTTAATGCCGAGACTGAACCAATACGTTCCCGATAATATCGGAATTTCAGCAACAAGATCTCTGCCAGATTGGACCATCCCCCTCCGCCTACCACTCACGCCTTTCAATGTGCAGCCGCAGGAGCTTACGCTCAGATCCCCGTCCATTATAGTCACACAGGTGAGCGCTGAGGCGGCTTCAGATTTGTGCGCTTCCCTTTATCAGCGCACCGCGGTGCCTTCAATCCCTAACAGCACCCCAAAAAAAGCGCGTGCAAAACAAAATGTGCGGCAAAAATGCGCAGTCACAAAGTGCCAGGAGCTTTTGTGTGGCGCCGTTTTACAAAAATTGGTCGGGCATTTATTCTGTGACAGCCCACCGCAACGAATGGACCGCCCTAAACGCGGCGCACATGTGAATGGAGCCTGGGAGCTTCCGAAAAAAAAAGGTGACACCGCCAAACTCTGCCTTCTGTGGTCACCGCTCCAACCATCCTAAGCGGCGGGAGCGCGCGCCGTGCCATCCAACCTTCATAAATAGGCGGATGTTGGTGAAATTTTGTCGTTTCCCGGTGATTCCTTCGGCCTTCATGTGTCCCACCTTGCCAGGGGGCTCCGGCGTTGCGCCGCAGAGGGTGGGGGGGGGGTGTTGAAGGCCAAAGAGCTATTTAACCCCCATCCATCTCGGCCCTCGTTATCAGCGGCAGGCAAACGTTATTCAAGGCAAACACAGCCGCTCTGGGGGGGGATTAAGATCTCCCCGATCACACGGCAGATATGAAAAGCCAATTTGAATTGATCGGTTTGGGCTCGTGCGCTCTGGCCCTTGACCTCGTCAATACGGCTCGGGAGAGGTGAAAGGTTATTGTCAAGCTGGAGGGCAGTGTGGGGGGGTGAGAGTCGTGGGGGGGGGGGCGAGGAAGTGTCCCCTTTGTTCCAGGCAGATGTAATGAAGTCTGTTGGAGCTGCATTACTCCTCAATTCTCCCAACGCGGGGGGGGGGGCGTAGGGGGGGAGGGGGGGGGGGAAACACAATCCGCAACCCAAACAGATCTATATGCTTTGCATTAGTAGGCCGTGGAGCGCGGTGTTGGGTTTCCTCCTGCCGGCTCGGGCCCCGGCTGTTCTGCTACCTGTTATGCGGCACTCAGGTGCGGATCTATAGAAATCGCATTTGGAGGTCAGCAGATACCGCGCCCGGGGAGGCTGCGATGTGGCGCCATTATCACCAGTTTACAAACATTTGTGGAGACGGATCGATGGTGCCGGGCCGCGCGTCCCTTGTCCTCGCCATTCCTTCATTACATCTGCTGTCTGTTCCACGGGTAATTCACACCTCGCCGGGCGCGCACAGGACCAGGCCCGCCGTCTCCGGTTGCAGGGCTGTTGCTGCTGATTCAGTTAGTGAGGATGAGTCTGCGTGGGGGGGGGGGGGGGAACCTGAGCCGCGTCTTCCTCTACAAACATTTCCTGTGTGGCGGGGACGAGCGGATAACGCGTCCGGCGTGGCGACGGAGAATGTACAAGAATGTGCGCAGTGTGGCAGAGCTGCGAGGCCGGGAACGCACGGAATTACGTTTTCTTATGTATGATCCGATATTAACGACCAAATACACGAAAAAGGGAAAGAAACACAAACGGCGATAAGACCCCAAACACACTACTGCGGCGAATGTGACATTCGCCAGATATTCGCTGAAGGTAAATCTTTCTGCTCCCACTAGGGGGCAGACTGGCTAACCAGTATTTAGATGAAACAGCTGGAACATGGCCATTGGTTTAGCCATGGAGGAGGCAGAGAAGTGCGAGGAATCTGGGAGGAGCAAGATACCTATTGGCCCCGAGGGTGGACCCCGTGTGCTGGCCTGTACTGCAAGGCTGAGGGCCCTAGAAGGGAAGAGGTGCCATGTCCTCACCAGAGCTCCTGAAGGTGGAGATGGGTTTTGCTGCAGATGACTCCCAGGTTGCTGCCCCCTGACTCCCGGGTTGCTGTCCTCTGACTCCCGGGTTGCTGCCCCCTGACTCCCGGGTTGCTGCCCCCTGACTCCCGGGTTGCTGCCCTCTGACTTTCGGGTCTCGGGTTGCTGCCCTCTGACTCCCGGGTTGGTGCCCTCTGACTCCCGGGTCTCGGGTTGCTGCCCTCTGACTCCCGGGTTGCTGTCCTCTGACTCCCGGGTTGCTGTCCTCTGACTCCCGGGTTGCTGTCCTCTGACTCCCGGGTTGCTGTCCTCTGACTCCCGGGTTGCTGTCCTCTGACTCCCGGGTTGCTGTCCTCTGACTCCCGGGTTGCTGACCTCTGACTCCCGGGTTGCTGACCTCTGACTCCCGGGTTGAGGTCCTCTGACTCCCGGGTTGAGGTCCTCTGACTCCCGGGTTGAGGTCCTCTGACTCCTGGGTTGAGGTCCTCTGACTCCCGGGTTGAGGTCCTCTGACTCCCGGGTTGAGGTCCTCTGACTTCTGGGTTGAGGTCCTCTGACTCCCGGGTTGCTGTCCTCTGACTCCCGGGTTGCTGTCCTCTGACTCCCGGGTTGAGGTCCTCTGACTCCCGGGTTGAGGTCCTCTGACTCACCCAAACAGGCAGCTACTGGAAAGTGAGAGCAGATATACTTGGAGGAGTCCTTGCAGCACTGAGACGCTGGGACCACAAGTCTGTAGGTGACACATTTCAAACTGATGCTGGCAGAGATACATAGACTCACTGGAGCAGGTTCCGGGTCACAGGCACAAGGTGCACGCTGGAGTACATGAGGATCACTGGGGACACTATGTGAGGAAGAGGAAGCCCCGCCCCATAGGAATGCTAGCTGTGCCCACCAATAACACTGACATATTCAGTCACGTGTTTTCTGTATATCTGCTGTGCCCATTATGAGGGGTTCCCATCATCCCTGTGCCGAGTTCCCGGGTCTGTACACCCGCTGTGCCCATTATGAGGGGTTCCCATCATCCCTGTGCCGAGTTCCCGGGTCTGTACACCCGCTGTGCCCATTATGAGGGGTTCCCACCATCCCTGTGCCTAGTTCCCGGGTCTGTACACCCGCTGTGCCCATTACGAGGGGTTCCCACCATCCCTGTGCTGAGTTCCCGGGTCTGTACCCCCGCTGTGCCCATTATGAGGGGTTCCCACCATCCCTGTGTTGAGTTCCCGGGTCTGTACACCCGCTGTGCCCATTATGAGGGGTTCCCACCATCCCTGTTAAATGTTTAGTCTGTACTATGGAAGATTGGGGGAAGGTGGACACGGTCACAGGGAGGAACTATATCAGGAGATATCACTGGAGTCCTCTAGATCTGTACGAATCCAATGGTGATAGGTCTTAGTACATAGGATTAGCCCTGCCTAGCCCCGCCCCAGAGGACTCCACTGGGCCAATAGGACCCTCTAGGAAGGAACCAGAAAGCTCAGTGCAGCTGAACTTTTCTTCTGTCGGCTGT
This sequence comes from Staurois parvus, assembly GCF_062004578.1. Classification (NCBI taxonomy): domain Eukaryota; kingdom Metazoa; phylum Chordata; class Amphibia; order Anura; family Ranidae; genus Staurois; species Staurois parvus. The sequence continues at coordinate 34,709 of NW_028320560.1, forward strand.
CATAGCGGTTCTCACACTCGCACTGGATTGCGCGCAGCACTACACCCCGTTAGCATTCAGTTCTCACACTTGCACTGGATTGCGGTCAGCACTACGCCTCATTAGCGCTCGGTTCTCATACTTGCACTGGATTGCGTGCAGCGTTACGCCTCGTTAGCGTTCGGTTTTCATACTCGCACTGGATTGCACGCAGCACTACGTCCCGTTAGCATTCGGTTCTCATACTCGCACTGGATTGCGCGCAGACACTGTGCCTTGTTAGTGTTCGGTTCTCATGCTCGCACTGGATTGCGTGCAGCGTTACGCCTCGTTAGCGTTCGGTTTTCATACTCGCACTGGATTGCACGCAGCACTACGTCCCGTTAGCATTCGGTTCTCATACTCGCACTGGATTGCGCGCAGCACTGTGCCTTGTTAGTGTTCGGTTCTCATGTTCGCACTGGATTGCGCACAGCGTTATGCCTCGTTAGTGTTCGGTTCTTATGCTCGCACTGGATTGCACACAGCACTACGCCTCGGTTAGCTTTCGCTTTCCCTTTCTACAAATAAAATACAAATGTAAATAATTGGACATTCGCTCGGTGCAGCGGGCGTTCCGGGGCTATTGAAAGCGTCTAAATCACTGCAATGGACGAGAAATATTCAAATTAAAATATCTTCTCTCCTGCCCCCCCCCTCCCCCCCTTGAAAAAAGAAGAAGATCGCGGCCATGATTTATCTGATACATTGGAAACATGCTAATCGCGTGACAGCGAGCGCCTGGGGGGCAATTTATCAAAAAGGACGATGTTGTTGGGGAATCTATATCTAATTACCAGTAATGAATGAGGTGCGTCGCATTAAGACAGACTCTCCAGTTTGTTATGGAAATAAGACGATCCCAGCAGGCGAGGCACTTAATTAAACCGCCGCGCGGCGCGCCACTACGGAGGACGCGACCCAAATGAGCTGATTGTTATTATGAGTTTTGATTAAGATTATTTTTTCTTCCTCCTCATCACTCGGATTACAAAGTGGAGGAAAGTCGCCAAGAACGCCGGGCGCTTAATCATCGGGCCGGGTGCTTATCGCCTGCGGTTGGCTCGACATTACGTCCCGCTAAGTCCTCCTTTCCAATCACGGCGTTACTTTAGGTCATAAAAAGGAGGAAAATTGTAAAACTGCGCCCATTAGGATCGCCATTCTCTTATGTTCCATAGACAAGAAGATTTCCCAAGATGGCTTGGCGTGACGTCCTTATGTCCAATCATGGCTTCCCAAGGTGGCTTGGCGTGACGTCCTTATGTCCAATCATGGCTCCCCAAGATGGCATGGCGTGACGTCCTTATGTCCAATCATGGCTCCCCAAGATGGCTTGGCGTGACGTCCTTATGTCCAATCATGGCTCCCCAAGATGGCTTGGCGCGACGTCATTATGTCCAATCATGGCTCCCCAAGATGGCTTGGCGTGACGTCCTTATGTCCAATCATGGCTCCCCAAGATGGCTTGGCGTGACGTCATTATGTCCAATCATGGCTTCCCAAAATGGCTTGGCGTGACATCCTTATGTCCAATCATGGCTCCCCAAGGTGGCTTGGCGTGACGTCATTATGTCCAATCATGGCTCCTCAAGGTGGCTTGGCGTGACGTCATTATGTCCAATCATGGATCCCCAAGATGGCTTGGCGTGACGTCCTTATGTCCAATCATGGCTTCCCAAAATGGCTTGGCGTGACATCATTATGTCCAATCATGGATCCCCAAGATGGCTTGGCGTGACATCATGTCCAATCATGGCTTCCCAAAATGGCTTGGCGTGACGTCATTATGTCCAATCATGGCTCCCCAAGATGGCTTGGCGTGACGTCATTATGTCCAATCATGGATCCCCAAGATGGCTTGGCGTGACGTCATTATGTCCAATCATGGCTTCCCAAAATGGCTTGGCGTGATGTCCTTATGACCAATCATGGCTTCCCAAAATGGCTTGGCATTACGTCCTTATGTCCAATCATGGCTTCCAAAGATGGCTTGACGTGACGTCCTTATGTCCAATCATGGCTTCCCAAGATGGCTTGGTGTGACGTCTTTATGTCCAATCATGGCTCCCCAAGGTGGCTTGGCGTGACGTCCTTATGTCCAATCATGGCTCCCCAAGGTGGCTTGGCGTGACGTCCTTATGTCCAATCATGGCTCCCCAAGGTGGCTTGGCGGGACGTCATTATGTCCAATCATGGATCCCCAAGATGGTTGGCGTGACATCATTATGTCCAATCATGGCTTCCCAAAAATGCTTGGCGTGACGTCCTTATGTCCAATCATGGCTTCCCAAGATGGCATGGCGTGACGTCCTTATGTCCAATCATGGCTTCCCAAGATGGCTTGACGTGACGTCCTTATGTCCAATCATGGCTTCCCAAGATGGCTTGGCGTGACGTCCTTATGTCCAATCATGGCCCAGAATGGTGCACAGCACTATTCCTGGTCCTAAAAGGGAGTAAGACAACAGATTTCCCAAGATGGCTTGGAGTGACGTCATTGTGTCCAATCATGGCTTCCCAAGATGGCTTGGCGTGACGTCCTTATGTCCAATCATGGCTCCCCAAGATGGCTTGGCATGACGTCATAATGATGTCCAATCATGGCGCACAGCACTACTCCCGGTCCTAAAAGGGAGGAAAAATTTAAAACTGTGTTTGCTAAGATCGCCATTCTCTTACATATCAGAGACGAAGCTTTTCCAAGATGGCGACTGAAATATACATTTCCTTTGCTTTCTATAACTCTGGCCTCGTCTCTAGAGGTGTCCCAGAAGAGCGTCAGTGGGGTCCACGCATGGGGTGATCTCGTGACCACCGCGCCATCTCGTAGGGCTGTAGAGGGGGTCCACGCATGGGGTGATCTCGTGACCACCGCGCCATCTCGTAGGGCTGTAGAGGGGGTCCACACAGGGGGTGATCTCGTGACCACCGCGCCATCCAATGAAGACACCTGCTCTGAAGATATCTAAGGAGGGCTTTTCCTCGCTTGCTGTTGTATCTGCAGGGCAGGAAGTGAAGGAAATCTCTCCAGCATGGAGGCAAGTTGAAACTGCCTAATGCAGGCCATACATGGTTAAAATTCTGAACTATTTTTCATCTGAAAATTGAAAACGTCATTCGCTCGGTAATCCGATGGCGCCATCAATGATCGGCTGAAAATCGGCTGACCGAGTCATAAAGTTCACCCCATATAACAGGCGAAACTTCTGTTCCTTCCAGGTCACGGCTCGTGCGCATATTCTTTCCAAATCGGTCGTTTTTCATGAATTTTTCAACATGTGCGATCACCGAAAAGGGGAGGAACCACGAAAATCGGCCGGTGACCCCACTAACAGAGCGAAAATCAGCCGATTATTCTTAGGTCCGATTTTCGGATGAAAAATCGGTCAAATTTCGACCCGTGTATGACCAGCCTAAGAGACATAAGGATTGGCCCAGGCGGGTTGGGAAGGGGTTAGGTCCTCCCAATGTGCGAGCTTTTTGAGCTTCAGCCGGCCCATCTGTGATATCACTGTTTTTACACTCTTTTTGCACAGCGCCCTAAGGACCAGGTCTTTTGGCTAAGTCCAGGGCAATTTTTGCTACAGGCCTCAGGGCCTGGTCTGTGCACTATTAGGCACGGTACCACTTTTTTATTTTATTCTATTTATTTATATCACTCCCACGTTTTGTCACTTTTTGCTTTCTTATGTGTGTGTTTTTCACGGATGGAGGGTGTGGGTCCTTGGGCCTTACCTGAAGTCTAGGGGGAGGATGTGTGGCCATACGGTTCCTTCCTCCCCTGATCCCTAGGGGGTTTTCTCTTCGGGAGAACCCCCTTGCCTAGTACTGGATGTCCGGCTTCGGCTGGGCATAAGGAACGGTGGTCCACCAGGCCTTTTGGCCAGGAGGACCAAATGGGAACCTTGTCCCTGTCAGGAGCTTCGTGCCCCGGGGGATCGGGTGAACGGTCCAACCCTTTCGGGGGTAGGACAAACACACCCCTAAGTGCACGTTTTTCGTGTGTGTGTTTCTGCACTTGCACTTTTTTGCGGACACTTACGGGTTTTTTCGTTACAGTTCCACGTTTGCGGACTTAAAAATCTGTGATATAAATTATTTTTTTTTTTTCTGATTGTAAGGACATTGTATATGGAGATCAATTTTTTATTTTTAGTAACAAATGATTTTTTTGTTAACTGTAAAGCAAAACACTGCAGATGGATAAATGTTTCACATTTCTTCTGATGACGCTAAATTACCGTTCTTCAATAAATGTAGAATGTTTTGAAAGTACGTTTGTCAATTCTTTTTCATCCTTCGCATTATATTTTGTATCCAATCTGCGTTTTTACCAATAAAGGTTGACGACGAGGTGCATCCATGACATCGGACACCAGAATGTTTCCACTTTTCCTGCATGTCTCCATAATATAATACAAGTATAAATATAATATAACATGAATATCATGTAAAATAAATTAATATAACTATAAAATAAAATAGTATAATATAAAATAAATTACATTAATAGAATATAAAAAAAATAATATAAATATAAAATAAAAGATTATACATATAAAATAATATAATATAAAATATTATAAATAGGATATAAAATAATATAAATATCAAATAATATAAAATATAACATGATAAATCTAATATAAAATAATATAATATGAAATAAATTAATATAACATAAAAAAATAAAAATACAATATTATAAATATAATATAAAATAAGATAAATATCAAATAATATAAAATACAATATGATGAATATAATATAATGTAAATATCAACTAAATTAATATATTATAACATAAAAAAATAAAATATTATAAATAGAATATAAAATAAAAAATTATAATATAATATATTATTTTATATTGTTTATATATACGTTTGTTTTATATTATATTTATATTAAAGAATTTTATGTCACATTATATTAATGGTAGATAATAATTTATTTTATATTTATAATATAATATGTATACAATGCTACATATAGTGTGGCTACCGGAAGCTGACCACCAAGCACTAGGTCAGGGGGCTCTGAGGGGGAGAGGTAGAGGGAGAGAGAATATGCTAATTAGATACAATGCTCTCCCTAAGTTAAAATGGTATGGTCCAAAATCATCATTATTCATAGAAGCAGGAGATGGTGGAAGGAGTGAGCTGTTAGGACCAGTGCGTGTCCAATCAAACAAGCTGAGTGTTTACACATCTTTTTGCACAGCGCCCTAAGGACCAGGCCTTTTGGCTAAGTCCAGGGCAATTTTTGCTACGGGCCTCAGGGCCTGGTCTGTGCACATTTCGGCACGGTACCATTTTTATTATTTTCTTACTTTTCTTATTTATTTATTATCACTCCCACGTTTGTCACTTTTTCTTTGCCTTATGTGTGTGTTTTTCACGGATGGAGGGTGTGGGTCCTCGGGCCTACCCTGAAGTCTAGGGGGAGGATGTGTGGCCATACGGTTCCTTCCTCCCCTGATCCCTAGAGGACTCTTCTTCGGGAGAGTCCCCTTGCCTAGTACTGAATGTCCGGCTTCGGCTTGGCATAGGGAACGGTGGTCCACCAGGCCTTTTGGCCAGGAGGACCAAGTGGGAACCTAGTCCCCGTCAGGAGCTTCGTGCCCCGGGGGATCAGGGACAGCGGTCCAAGCCCCTTTAGGGGTAGGACACAGCACACCCCTAAGTGCACGTTTTTCGTGTGGTGTTTTGCACTTGCACTTTTTTGCGGACACTTACGGGTTTTTTCGATATAGTTGCACGTTTGCGGACTTAAAAAATCAAACAAGCTGAGTGGGCATGAGTTAAATTTGCATGAATTTGAATAAGCCCACACTGCAAGGGAAGGATATGCAAATTATGTTGACCATAATCCTTTGCAATTGGATCAGAACACTCTTGTTGTGCAACAACAAGAAGAGAATGAATATGGGGGAAAAAAAACATAAAGTGGATCCTAATATGCAAATTAGGTCCTTTGCAATTCTATCATTTCTCAGCTTTTTGGTGAAGATCAATGTCCAGTAGAGGCGCTCCGTGATGTCCACCAGGCAGTTGGTAGTAATTCCCCCGGGAAAACCAGAAGGGCCCAGTTCCTCCTGATTTGAATGCATCTATCTACCTTGTCTAGCCAGGGCTCAGGGAGGCAGAGAGTCCACGGAGTGGTTGCCTCAGCACATGGGGGTGGAATCCCACATGTGAGAGGTGCACATGGTCACCGTTCCAAAACCCTTTTTCTGCACTGCGCCTTCTAGGTCTTAGGTACAGGGCAATTTTTAGGCTACAGGCCTCAAGCAGGACACAGACAACAAGTCAAAAACCTGACAGGGGTTCTAATCTTAGATTGTAAGCTCCCAGGATCAGGCCCTCCCTCTTAGATTGTAAGCTCCCAGGATCAGGCCCTCCTAACCCTCTTGTATTGAACTGTATTGTTGCTGTATTGTCTCCCGTTATATTGTAAAGTGCTGAGCAAACTGTTGGCGCCATAAATCCTGTATAATAATAATAATATAAATCCTGAATAATAATAATAACCATTCCCTACTACATCGAAAACTACGTTTAGGAAAAAGGTTTTGGTTTTACATACTTTTTAGGTCACCTATGAGGTAGGGAATCTCAAATAGGCCTCCTGACATCACCAAAGGGTCAATCACAAGGTTCACTGCATGGAATGCTACAAAACACTGCAGATACAAAAGAGGAAAAGATGGTCTGAGATCGGGGACATGTATCAAAATTGGTTGGACCTGCAGCATGGTTGGCTAGAAACTGGAAACACGTTGCATGGTTGGTTGGAGACTGCAGATATGCTGCTTGGATGTTTGAAGACGGAGACCTGCTGCACAGTTGGTTAGACAGTGAGGACCTGCTGCAAAGTTGGTTGGAGACTGAGGACCTGCTGCTGAGTTGGGTAGAGACAGTTGAGAAGATGCTGCAAGGTTGGTTGGAGACTGTGGATCTGCTGTATGGTTGTTTGGAGACTGCTTGGATGGTTCAACACTGGGAAATGCTGCATGGTTGATTTGAGACTGGGGACATGCTGCATGGTTGCTGGCAGACTTTGGACCTGCTGCATGGTTGGTTGGAGACTACAGACCTTCTATAAGGTTGGTTGTGGACTGCAGACCTCCTGCATGGCTGTTTGGAGACTGTGGACCTGGTGCAAGGTTGGGTGGAGACTGCAGACTTGCTGCTTAGATGGTTGATTTGAGACATGCTGCAAGGTTGCTTGAAGACTTCGGACCTTGCATGGTTGGTTGGGGGACTGAGGACCTGTTGCATGGCTGGTTGGCAGAAATGCTGCTTGGATGGTTGGAGATGGGAAACATGCTGCAATATTGGTTGGAGACCAGAGACATGCCTCACAGTTAACGCCTGGGAACATATTACATGAGGTTAGTAGAGATCACCACTATGACCAGCTTTACAGATCAATGCCCCCACCCTCATTACAGACTGCGGGATCTGAGGGCCGCACAACAAGTACCTAAGGGCTGGATGTGTCCCTCAGGCTGCATGTTGGACACCGGGGCTTTACGTCATTTCAGCAATTGGTTACTTTGTACCGTCCTATGGAGGGAGCCGGCTGGATAATCGCTGTGACCTCGTGTGTCCTGAAGTCATGAAGTCTTCCTCTCGCTGCCCCCTGCTGAGTAATGGAGGAATGATGAGGTGACGCACCCAGTGACTTGTGTGCTGATTGCTGCTCTTTATTGCCGGCGGCATCACAGATCAACCAACATGAGATAAAAGTCCCATTATAATGATTGATGGTTATATCACCAATAAATCATCGTACGTATGTGAGAGATAACATGAGAGCGTGACATCCGAGTATTGACAGAATTCCAACAATATATATCACATGATAAACCAGCGACCCCAAAAAGTCCATTACAAGGAGCAGATACCGAGAATGACACCTGGCATCCAGGACAGGAGAAGTGGGACTGTGCAGAGTCCATACATACAGAATGGGGACAGATACAGAGAATGACACCCGGCATCCGGGACAAGAGAAGTGGGACTGTGCAGAGTCCGTACATACAGAATAAGGGGAGATACCGAGAATGACACCCGGCATCCAGGACAGGAGAAGTGGGACTGTGCAGAGTCCATACATACAGAATAAGGACAGATACTGAGAATGACACCTGGCATCCAGGACAGGAGAAGTGGGACTGTGCAGAGTCCATACATACAGAATGGGGACAGATACAGAGAATGACACCCGGCATCCAGGACAGGAGAAGTGGGACTGTGCAGAGTCCATACATACAGAATGGGGACAGATACAGAGAATGACACCCAGCATCCAGGACAGGAGAAGTGGGACTGTGCAGAGTCCATACATACAGAATGGGGACAGATACAGAGAATGACACCCGGCATCCAGGACAGGAGAAGTGGGACTGTGCAGAGTCCATACATACAGAATGGGGACAGATACAGAGAATGACACCCGGCATCCAGGACAGGAGAAGTGGGACTGTGCAGAGTCCATACATACAGAATGGGGACAGATACAGAGAATGACACCCGGCATCCAGGACAGGAGAAGTGGGACTGTGCAGAGTCCATACATACAGAATGGGGACAGATACAGAGAATGACACCCGGCATCCGGGACAGGAGAAGCGGGACTGTGCAGAGTCCATACATACAGAATGGGGACAGATACAGAGAATGACACCCGGCATCCGGGACAGGAGAAGCGGGACTGTGCCGAGTCCATACATACAGAATGGGGACAGATACAGAGAATGACACCCGGCATCCGGGACAGGAGAAGCGGGACTGTGCCGAGTCCATACATACAGAATGGGGACAGATACAGAGAATGACACCCGGCATCCGGGACAGGAGAAGCGGGACTGTGCAGTGACTGTTGTCTGTTTCTATGAATTGTTTCCTGATTCTGGATGAACATTCTAGGACTCTGGCTCCCTCTGCTGGTCATATTGGTCGATGACGCTCGGAGAATCTCACTTGTATGGATTCTTCATGTTGCTGACTCTCCACCTGTAACTGACATGTTCAGTTTTCAGACACTTCCTGTCGGTCATTTCCTGTCAGTTGCTCTCTGCAGTTATAAATAATATTTGCTGTCCCGCCATTCACTGAGTTCTGTTTGGAGAATCTGAATTACAGCAAATGTTACATCCTTGGACTGCGATCTTATTTTTTATGGAAATCGGCTGGAGATGGCGAGACGATAAATTTCTCCATCATTATCCTTTGACTCATATAGAAGACTTTCTGCACACATTCGCAGCACTGGAAACGAGAGGTTTGGGCTGTGGAGCTGCCAGTGTGAATACACACCCTGGGAGGTGGAAGGAGTCTGTGTGGTGGATCCTCCCCCCCCCCTTCAGACATACGCAGGTGTACCAGCTCCTCCCCTTCAGACATACGCAGGTGTACCAGCTCCTCCCCTTCAGTCTTGCACAGGCGTACCAGCTCCTCCCCTCCAGTCTTGCACAGGCGTATTGGCTCCTCCCCTTCAGTCTTGCACAGGTGTCGGCTCCTCCCCTTCAGTCTTGCACAGGCGTACCGGCTCCTCCCCTTCAGTCTTGCACAGGCGTACCGACTCCTCCCCTTCAGTCTTGCACAGGCGTACCGGCTCCTCCCCTTCAGTCTTGCACAGGTGTACCGGCTCCTCCCCTTCAGTCTTGCACAGGCGTATCGGCTCCTCCCCTTCAGTCTTGCACAGGCGTATCGGCTCCTCCCCTTCAGTCTTGCACAGGCGTACCGGCTCCTCCCCTTCAGTCTTGCACAGGCGTACCGGCTCCTCCCCTTCAGTCTTGCACAGGCGTACCGGCTCCTCCCCTTCAGTCTTGCACAGGCGTACCGGCTCCTCCCCTTCAGTCTTGCACAGGCGTATCGGCTCCTCCCCTTCAGTCTTGCACAGGAGTGCCGGCTCCTCCCCTTCAGTCTTGCACAGGCGTATCGGCTCCTCCCCTTCAGTCTTGCACAGGCGTACTGGTTCCTCCCCTTCAGTCTTGCACAGGCGTATCGGCTCCTCCCCTTCAGTCTTGCACAGGTGTACTGGCTCCTCCCCTTCAGTCTTGCACAGGTGTACTGGCTCCTCCCCTTCAGTCTTGCACAGGTGTACCGGCTCCTCCCCTTCAGTCTTGCATAGATACCCCATGTCACCTTCTTGGTGCTTCAACGCGTCTCCAAAGCCTCCATAGAAGTCTATGACATCACTAGATAGCAGCACCTGCAGATTTTGAGGGGCTGTAATTCACCTTTAGCTTTGCTTTGGAGGTATTGCAGGCATGGGATATCCCAGGATGCACTGGGAAACCAACAAGGGAACCGGAAAGCTGTCATCAGCAGTCTCCTCTGGGTCATGTGTAAGTTCTGGGAGTGTTCTGTGCAGACATCATATCTAGTGTGCAGCGTGGAGCAGCAGGAAGATGGGGGGGGGGGTCCAGACTGCAGAGGACCACATTGTGTGCTGGCAACCCTGTAGTGGAAAGTGAAAGGGAACTGGAGAGGGAGGACTGAGGATCAGCAGAGATGGGGGACCGGAGCAGGAGAAACTAGCAGATGTCACTCATGGTGTGAAGCATGAGAGCAAAATAGCAGAGCTGAGCAGGAACTGGAGAGAGAGAGAGAGAGGAGGATCAGAAAACGGGGGATCAGCAGAGCTGGGGGTACTACTGAGTGGGGGATCAGCAGAGCTGGGGCTTGTTACTGAGTGGGGGATCAGCAAATGAGGGATCAGCAGAGCTGGGAGTACAACTGAGCTGGGAATCTGCTGAATGAGGGTACAAATAAGTCCAAATGGGTTCAGTGCTGATATAAGTTTTAAGGGCTTCCAAAGAAAAAAAAAGTTTTTTCAGTGGGAGGAATAGTGCCCCGTCATTGGTGTCAGTGGAAGGAATAGTGCCCCGTCATTGGTATCAGTGGGAGGAATAGTGCCCCATCATTGGTGTCAGTGGGAGGAATAGTGTCCCATCATTGGTGTCAGTGGGAGGAATAGTGCCCCATCATTGGTGTCAGTGGGAGGAATAGTGCCCCATCATTGGTGTCAGTGGGAGGAATAGTGCCCCATCATTGGTGTCAGTGGGAGGAATAGTGCCCCGTCATTGGTGTCAGTGGGAGGAATAGTGCCCCGTCATTGGTATCAGTGGGAGGAATAGTGCCCCGTCATTGGTGTCAGTGGGAGGAATAGTGCCCCATCAATGGTGTCAGTGGAAGGAATAGTGCCCCATCATTGGTGTCAGTGGGAGGAATAGTGCCCCATCATTGGTGTCAGTGGGAGGAATAGTACCCCATCATTGGTGTCAGTGGAAGGAATAGTGCCCCGTCATTGGTATCAGTGGGAGGAATAGTGCCCCATCATTGGTGTCAGTGGGAGGAATAGTGCCCCATCAATGGTGTCAGTGGAAGGAATAGTGCCCCATCATTGGTGTCAGTGGGAGGAATAGTGCCCCATCATTGGTGTCAGTGGGAGGAATAGTGCCCCATCATTGGTGTCAGTGGAAGGAATAGTGCCCCGTCATTGCTGTCAGTGGGAGGAATAGTGCCCCATCATTGGTGTCAGTGGGAGGAATAGTGCCCCATCAATGGTGTCAGTGGGAGGAATAGTGCCCCGTCATTGGTATCAGTGGGAGGAATAGTGCCCCATCAATGGTGTCAGTGGGAGGAATAGTGCCCCATCATTGGTGTCAGTTGGAGGAATAGTGCCCCGTCATTGATGTCAGTGGGAGGAATAGTGCCCCATCATTGGTGTCAGTTGGAGGAATAGTGCCCCGTCATTGGTGTCAGTGGGAGGAATAGTGCCCCGTCATTGGTATCAGCGGGAGGAATAGTGCCCCGTCATTGGTGTCAGTGGGAGGAATAGTGCCCCGTCATTGGTATCAGCGGGAGGAATAGTGCCCCGTCATTGGTGTCAGCGGGAGGAATAGTGCCCCGTCATTGGTGTCAGCGGGAGGAATAGTGCCCCGTCATTGGTGTCAGTGGGAGGAATAGTGCCCCGTCATTGGTGTCAGTGGGAGGAATAGTGCCCCGTCCTTGGTGTCAGCGGGAGGAATAGTGCCCCATCATTGGTGTCAGCGGGAGGAATAGTGCCCCATCATTGGTGTCAGCGGGAGGAATAGTGCCCCATCATTGGTGTCAGTGGGAGGAATAGTGCCCCATCATTGGTGTCAGTGGGAGGAATAGTTCCCCATCATTGGTGTCAGTGGGAGGAATAGTGCCCCATCATTGGTGTCAGTGGGAGGAATAGTGCCCCATCATTGGTGTCAGTTGGCAGAACAGTATCTGTGACATCAGACTGAAAGCCTCAGGTGTGCTCTGTGGAGAGAGGGGGGGAGGGGGGGTGTCTCTTCCCTCCAATCAGCTCTCAGACCTCACTGGGGATTTGAAGGTTTACAATCAGTTTAAAGTTGTATCTAAAAACAAAAAGTTTTTTTTTCCCTTTGATTTTGGACAGATGATACAATGTTGGGAGCTCCTGCGGATCGCTCTGAAGAGATTTTCTTTGATTTCCCGTCCTGCAAACACAACAGGAAGTGGGTTGAAATCCCCCCAACGTGAGGGAAATCCCCTGGTGCACAGCTGCCCCCAGAACACGTCTCCATGGGATGTTCTCCCCTCTCTTCCTGTTCTGGTGACAACTGTAACATGTAGGATTTCCTGTGATTTCCTGTCTCAGTGACACCAGAACAAGGAGAGAGCATGAATCTCCTCCGTGGGGACACAGACAGCAATAGATACCTGACAGGGACTCCGCCCCTTCCAAACTCCACCCCTTCCAAACTCCACCCACAAATATCATTACAATAAACAAGAAACAAAGTTTTACTTTTACTTAATTTTTAATAAAATAGAACAATCTGACATTGAACAACGAAACTCCCCGATCCCGTCTGATGGAAGATGGACAGCGCCCCCCTCAGGGATCTCTATGTACAATCTGACATTGAACACCCCCCGATCCCGTCTGATGGAACATGGACAGCGCCCCCCTCAGGGATCTCTATGTACAGTCTGACACCCCCAGATCCCGTCTGATGGAACATGGACAGCGCCCCCTCAGGGATCTCTATGTACAATCTGACACCACCAGATCCCGTCTGATGGAAGATGGACAGCGCCCCCCTCAGGGATCTCTATGTACAATCTGACACCCCCAGATCCCGTCTGATGGAAGATGGACAGCGCCCCCTCAGGGATCTCTATGTACAATCTGACATCGAACACCCCCCGATCCCGTCTGATGGAAGATGGACAGCGCCCCCCTCAGGGATCTCTATGTACAATCTGACACTGAACACCCCCCGATCCCGTCTGATGGAAAATGGACAGCGCCCCCCTCAGGGATCTCAGTGTACAATCTGACACTGAACACCCCCAGATCCCATCTGATGGAAGATGGACAGCGCCCCCCTCAGGGATCTCTATGTACAATCTGACATTGAACACCCCCAGATCCCGTCTGATGGAAGATGGACAGCACCCCCCTCAAGGATCTCTATGTACAATCTGACACCCCCAGATCCCGTCTGATGGAAGATGGACAGCGCCCCCTCAGGGATCTCTATGTACAATCTGACATCGAACACCCCCCGATCCCGTCTGATGGAAGATGGACAGTGCCCCCCTCAGGGATCTCTATGTACAATCTGACATTGAACACCCCCCGATCCCGTCTGATGGAAGATGGACAGCGCCCCCTCAGGGATCTCTATGTACAATCTGACATTGAACACCCCCCGATCCCATCTGATGGAAGATGGACAGCGCCCCCCTCAGGGATCTCTATGTACAATCTGACATTGAACACCCCCCGATCCCGTCTGATGGAAGATGGACAGCGCCCCCCTCAGGGATCTCTATGAACAATCTGACATTGAACACCCCCCCCCCCCAATCCCGTCTGATGGAAGATGGACAGCACCCCCCTCAGGGATCTCTATGTACACTTCCTGTATACTAAAAATACCTGCTCACTAAAGAGACCCTGTCACTGACTATTCAGTAGTTTTCAAGCTCATCCTATCCCCCCCAATCAGCTTATATCCCCTCCCTCCCCAGTGTCCTGCTGCTTTATCAGAGGCATCACAAATACCCAGTATGGAGGAAGGATATGACCTTCTCCAAGGATGGGCCTGAGCAGCCAATCACCAGCCCCTAATAGGGTTTTGGAATGGAGTGGTGGGTGAGTATGTGGGGGGAGGGGTGCTGGCCCAGTCACTGTACCCTGAATAAGCATGACAGGGTCTCTTTAAAACAGAATACCAACTGGCGTCAGGACCGCTCACAGCACCCAGGTACAGACAGCGGCTGAGTGTGATGGGCAAGGCTGCCGCACTTTCTCCGCATGATTTAGGATGAGACCCCAAAAATGACTCAACCAATCGAATTCCACCTCTGTTTGTTCTGGAGAAAAATTAATATTTCTATAAAATTACAAACAGCGGTGTATACAACCTCCTACCTCTCACAATTGTAGAGATTATTAATCAGCTACATGGAGATGGGAGACAGAAAACTATCTGTGCAGAAAATACACCGAGCAACAAGCAGAGGGCGCCGGTGCAGCACTGGGAATACTGCAGGGAGTTGCAATACTGAATTGTCACCAGCAGAGGGCGCCGGTGCAGCGCTGGGAATACTGCAGGGTGCCGCAATACTGAATAATCACCAGCAGAGGGCGCCCGTGCAGCACTGGAAATACTGTAGGGAGCCGTAATGCTGAATTATCACCAGCAGAGGGCGCCGGTGCAGCGCTGGGAATACTGCAGGGTGCCGCAATACTGAATAATCACCAGCAGAGGGCGCCCGTGCAGCACTGGAAATACTGTAGGGAGCCGTAATGCTGAATTATCACCAGCAGAGGGCGCCGGTGTAGCGCTGGGAATACTGTAGGGAGCCGTAATGCTGAATTATCACCAGCAGAGGGCGCCGGTGCAGCGCTGGGAATACTGCAGGAAGCTACTATACTGAATTATCACCAGCAGAGGGCGCCGGTTCAGCGCTGGGAATACTGCAGGGTGCCGCAATACTGAATTATCACCAGCAGAGGGCGACGGTGCAGCACTGAAAAAACTGCAGTAAGCTGCAATACTGAATTTACAACCAGCAGAGGGCGCCGGTGCAGAACTGGGAAAACTGCAGGGAGCTGCAATACGGACTAACAACCAATAGATGGCGCTCAGGTGACACCGGGAAAATGCTGCCTTTAGCGAACACAACCAATAGATGGCGCTCGTACATCACTGGCTATTTCTGCTTCAACCAACAGAGGGAGCTTATGAGTCACCGACACCACCACCTACAGCCAAAAGATGGCGCTGTGTGCGGAGCTCTACATTGAGTGAATGGAATGGACAGAGAAGCTGCTGCAGGCTGAGAACTATATCAGAACTCCTGCAGAGGGACTACAAGTCCCAGCATCCTCTCCTAGCAGCAGAAAGCACCCACAGCTGTATATCAGAGCGCCAGATTCCTGCTACGCCCCCCACAGGCCACTAAGCAACAAGGAAAGGTTCTTAGGCAGGAGGAGCTCCATACAGACTCCATGCTGACAATACAGGCTCAATACAGACTTCATGCTGACAATACAGGCTCCATGCAGAGATCACCCAGACATTAACCCCAAACTCACCTGTTGTCAGTTTCTATTACACATCATAAATGATGTTTATAACCAATGAGCCGCGAATCCCTTCCCGCTCCCCTGCAGTCTCACTCCTCATGCTGCATCCTGAGTGACACCTGCAGCCTCATTGTAGACTGACTCCTCCCCTCCCTGCAGAGCTGAGCTCCACCCCTAAGAGAAGAACAAACTCCACATAGTTCTGTCTCCAGGAGAATTTAAAAGGGGCATTTTTAGTTTCTTGGGGGAGTGACACCATGGAAGGTCGGTGACACCGTAGATAATTGACCCCCCATGGAAAGTCGGTGACACTGTGGAAGGTCAGTGACCACCTGTGGAGAGTCAGTGCACCCCCCCCCCGTCCATGGAAAGTCGGTGACACCATGGAAGGTCGGTGACACCGTAGATAATTGACCCCCCATGGAAAGTCGGTGACACTGTGGAAGGTCAGTGTCCACCTGTGGAGAGTCAGTGCCCCCCGTCCATGGAAAGTGGGTGACACCATGGAAGGTCAGTAAACCCCCCCTATGGGATGTGGGTGACACCGTGCAAGGTCAGTGACCCCCTCATGGAAGGTGGGTGATACCATGGAAGGTCAGTGATTCCCCCCCATGGAAAGTGGGTGACACCATGGAAGGTCAGTAAACCCCCCCCATGGAAGGTGGGTGACACCATGGAAGGTCAGTAAACCCCCCCCTTCCCCATGGAAGGTGGGTGACATCGTGGAAGGTCATTGACTCCCCCCCCATCAAAGATGTGTGACTCCAATAGATGGTGGGTGACACCGTGGAAGGTGTGTGACCCCCATGCAAGGTGAGTGACACAAAGTCAGTGATCCCCATGAAAGATGGCTGACACCATGGAAGGTGGATGACACCGTGGAAGGTGTGTGACCTCATGGAAAGTCCGTGATCCCCATGGAGGGTGACACCATGGAAGGTGTGTGACCCCCAAAGGAAGGTGTGTAACTGTAGAAAGTCAGTGATCCCCATGGAGGGCGGATGACACCATGGAAGGTCAGTAAACACCCCCCCATGGAAGGTGGGTGACACCATGGAAGGTTAGTAAACCCCCCCCTTCCCCATGGAAGGTGGGTGACATTGTGGAAGGTCATTGACTCCCCCCCATCAAAGATGTGTGACTCCAATAGATGGTGGGTGACACCGTGGAAGGTGTGTGACCCCCATGCAAGGTGAGTGACACAAAGTCAGTGATCCCCATGAAAGATGGCTGACACCATGGAAGGTGGATGACACCATGGAAGGTGTGTGACCTCATGGAAAGTCAGTGATCCCCATGGAGGGCGGGTGACACCAGGAAAGGTGGGCGGAGATTCGCCCCCAGGCTCTGACGTATATAAAAAGAACAGACATGAAGAAGCGAACGCCTGGCGCAATACCATCGATTTATTGTTCATACAAAGAGATGCCAAACAAACGGATACAAAAGTAGAGAATAAAATCGCATGAAAACCACAAGATGCCGCAGCGTTGGGAATCATCGCGAATCGACACGCAACCCGGCTGGACCGGCGAGCTGTGCGTTTCGGGGGCACCCCTCCATTCATCAGAGCTATCTACAGTGCGGCGCCCCCCCCACACCCAACACGCCAGTCCAGCCGGGTTGCATGTCGATATGCGATTCCCAACACTGTGGCCTTTTGTGGTTGTCATGTAAACTCCTCCCCCCTCCCTCCTCCCCTCCCCCGCCCCCCATCCCCCGGGGTGAGGGTACAATAAGGCACTTCGTTGTGTGATTCTGGATCTGTGATGGAGGATTGGAATCGATGAGATTCGGGAACACCGAGAATGATACAAAGTAACACATCGTATCCAATCCGATCTATAACCAAAATACCACCACGTGGGGGGCGGGGCGTGACACCAAAGGGGGCGGGGCTATGTATAAAACATTTGCCGTGTCTTATCTCTCAGTGTATGTACCGGGCCCCCGGGGGACCCTGTATATAAAATCTGACATGCAGGTGTTTTCAGCGTTCACACCCCGATCCCCATATTCTCTGTCATCGGATTATCTCCTATCATCGGCAGCGCCATCTAGTGGTCGTCATTTTTTTTCATTTGTTCTACAGCTTTATGGCCACTAGGTGGAGCTGACGATGATAGAAGAATACCGATCGTTTGTTGTGTGAATGCTGAAGACAGATTTTTATCCATAGACCCCCCCACTACTACATACATAATCCTGCCAGCCCCCAATCCCTGATCCCGGGACTGCGCCCCCCCCCCCCCTCCCGGGGATTGTAGGAGATCAATGATACCCGTTTTATGTATAGATCAGCATGAGGGGTCAGCAGGAAAGGAGATGTCACAGCTGGCTGTCGGTAATGGACCAATCTCGTGTCTGCCGCCGTGTATGACATGCATTGTATATTCTGCATTGGGCCCCCTGGATCTCATACAAGGTGACAGACATGAGATCCGACCATTACAGATCATTCAGCCTGCTACTGACTTTCCCCGCCAACATTCATTTAATTTCATGAGCACTATAGGAAAGAACACATCCTGGCATCCCTTTACATGTGCATGTCCCCCCTGCTTGCCACCGCGTACTGTAGCTGTGCAATCTGCTGATCAACAGACCATCCAATAACCAGCAGGGGGAGCATGCATGTCTAAAAGGATGTCAGGGATGTGTTCTTTCATATAACATTGGTGCTGTAATGTTTACAGATGTCTACCAGCCCCTCCCACCAAAGACTAGAAGATTGCATAGTCTGCAGTACCCAGTGACAAATAGGGGGGAAGGGGGGGGGGCATGATGCTCTAAAGGGATGTCAGGGATGTGTTCTTTCATATAATGATCAGGAAAAGTGAGATAAATGTTGCAAGGCCAATAGCGGGCTGACTTGTTGATAACAGTCTGATCTTGTGCTGCCATGCATGATATATATTGTATATACGGAGTAGTGTCCCCTATATGTACCATATATCTCTTACAGGGCAGCAGACATGAGATCAGGCTATTACCGACAATTCTTCCTGCTATTGGCTTTCACTGCCACATTAATTTTATTCCCTGCATATTGTATGAAAAAACACATCCCTGGCAAACTTTTAGACATGCATGCTCTCCCATGCTGGTCACTGTGTGCTTCAGACATTAGATGTGCAATCTGCTGATCACTCTGAGTGTAATCAAGCAACTGAACGGCAGATTGCACGGCTAAAGTCTGCAGCACCTAGAGGCCAGCAGGGGAAGCATGCATGTCTACAGGGATGTGTTCTTTCATATAACGCTGGCGGTAAGGAGCTGTGATGTTTACAGAAGTCTACTAGCCCCTCCCAACAAAGACTAGAAGATGATGTATAATCAAGCAACTGCTCAGCAGAGTGCACAGCTAAAGTCTGCAGCACCCAGTGACCAGCAGGGAGGAGCATGACCCTCTAAAGGGATGTCAGGGATGTGTTCTTTCATATAACGATCAGGGTATGAAATAAACGTTGGCAGGAAAGGCCAATAGCGGCTGTCTTGTTGATAACAGTCTGATCTCGTGCCTCCATGTATGACATATATTGTATATATATATATCTTACAAGGTGGCAGACATGAGATCCGACTATTACCGACAGTTCAGCCTGCTACTGACTTTCACTGTCACATTCATTTTATTCCCTGCATATTGTATGAAAAAACACATCCCTGACAGCCTTTCAGACAGGCATGCTCTCCCATGCTGGCCACTGTGTGCTTCGGACATTAGATGTGCAATCTGCTGATCACTCTGAGTGTAATCAAGCAACTGCTCAGCAGAGTGCACAGCAAAAGTCTGCAGCACCTACTGGACAGCAGGGGAAGCATGCCCGTCTAAAGGGATGTCAAGGATGTGTTCTTTCATATAACTCTGCAGGTCAGGTGCTGTGATGTTTACAGGAGTCTACTGGCCCCTCCCACCAAAGACCAGCAGAGGACATCACTGAGACTTTAATCTGCTGTTCTGGTTGTCTATAAAGTTTTGTTTTACAGTAATATTCCCACAGCCCAACTTTTAGTGGGAGTGAGCCACGCCCTGGGGGTGGGGAAGTGGGAGGGGATTGTTCTTTGGCATAGAAATAAGCCCAAAAACTGCTCCGCCTGTAAAAGGAAAAACATGGGGCGGAGTCAAAGGAAGGAAGGGTCTTGTGCATAGAACAGAGGCCACCAATCAGACGGCTGGGGCCGGGTGACACCGCAGAATCTTCCTCTTTCCTAAAACATGGGGTGGTCACTCAGGAAGGAAGACTTGGCCGCCCTGTTGATGCAGTCCGTCAGGAAGGTGACGCAGGCGCTGGAGTACCTCTCGGGATAGCGGCGGTAATGGCTGACGTGTTCCGACTTCTGGAAGTCCACGCTGTCGGTGGGCAGGCGGCGCTGGCGGCGGGCGGTCACCACGGTCTCCACGTCTCGGTAGGAGATGATGCGGTCGGCACGGGAGTAGAGGTAGAGCTGCGGCCAGAGGGAGGGGTCTCTCTTCATGGCGTCGTAGTGGTTCTCGTGCAGGAAGCGGGTCATCGGATAAAGGACGATGCGGAGGACGAACACCATGATGGCGAACGCGGCCAGGACCAGGTACCGCAGGGGCCGGCCGATGCGGGGTCTGAGGATGGTGTTGAGCGCCTGCACTGAGCCGTAGACGTTGCGGTTCCCTGGCGCGCTGTCGAAGGCGGCTCCGACCACCTGCAGCGCCCTCATCTTGGCGTCGGAGTGCAGCAGCTCGGTGATGTAGCGGTACAGCATGAAGCCGCCATTGCTGAAGACGTGAAACAAGACGGGGTTCACCTCCACCTCATAATCGAAGAGAAGATCGAGCAGCTTCTTCGCTTCCTCCCGCAGGTGACGCAGGCCGAACGACTCCGCGAAGAACACCGTCCTCCATGCTGCCGTGTGACTAATGACGATGCAGCCCTGCAAGGAGAGAGGCGGAGTCACAACAGCGCCATCCACAGGCTGAGTGTATACACACTCCATTCACAACATCGCCATCTACAGGGTGACAGTGTATATACACTCCATTCACAATATCGCCATCTACAGGGTGACCGTGTATACACACTCCATTCATAACAGCGCCATCTACAGGGTGACAGTGTATATACACTCCATTCACAATATCGCCATCTACAGGGTGACAGTGTATATACACTCCATTCACAACATCGCCATCTACAGGCTGACAGTGTATATACACTCCATTCATAACAGCGCCATCTACAGGGTGACAGTGTATATACACTCCATTCATAACATCGCCATCTACAGGGTGACAGTGTATATACACTCCATTCACAACATCGCCATCTACAGGGTGACAGTGTATACACACTCCATTCATAACAGCGCCATCTACAGGGTGACAGTGTATATACACTCTATTCACAACAGCGCCATCTACAGGGTGACAGTGTATATACACTCCATTCACAATATCGCCATCTACAGGGTGACACTGTATACACACTCCATTCACAACATCGCCATCTACAGGGTGACACTGTATACACACTCCATTCATAACAGCGCCATCTACAGGGTGACAGTGTATATACACTCCATTCATAACAGCGCCATCTACAGGGTGACAGTGTATACACACTCCATTCACAACATCGCCATCTACAGGCTGACAGTGTATATACACTCCATTCACAACATCGTCATCTACAGGGTGACAGTGTATATACACTCCATTCATAACAGCGCCATCTACAGGGTGACAGTGTATATACACTCCATATATATATACACTGACAGTGTATATACACTCCATTCACAACATCGCCATCTACAGGGTGACAGTGTATATACACTCCATTCACAACATCGCCATCTACAGGGTGACACTGTATACACACTCCATTCATAACATCGCCATCTACAGGGTGACAGTGTATATACACTCCATTCATAACAGCGCCATCTACAGGCTGACGGTGTATATACACTCCATTCACAACATCGCCATCTAAAGGCTGACAGTGTATATACACTCCATTCACAACATCGCCATCTACAGGCTGACAGTGTATATACACTCCATTCACAACATCGCCATCTACAGGCTGACAGTGTATATACACTCCATTCATAACAGCGCCATCTACAGGGTGACAGTGTGACTCCATTCACAACATCGCCATCTACAGGCTGACAGTGTATACACACTCCATTCATAACAGCGCCATCTACAGGCTGACAGTGTATACACACTCCATTCATAACATCGCCATCTCCTCCCTCCCTCCCTCCCACAATGCATTGTGGGTGCCTTCCCTGGTGGGGTCTGTTCATATGGGCCCAAGGCAGCTGCCTCTTTTACCTCCCCCTCCTTACTGGTCTGGGGGGGGGGCACTCACCTGCTGGCGGTAGAAGTGGCTGTATTTAGCCAGATGCTTCTCCTTGCAGCCTGCCCAGCCGAGAAGAATCACCACCGGCTCCCTCTGCTGGTCCCACCGAGAATCTGCCAGAGACAAGGATATACATACTGAAGGATATACATTGTGGCTGAGCGTCGGTGCGGGGGCAAGCGGTGCGGGGACAAGCGGTGCGGGGGACAAGCGGTGCGGGGGACAAGCGGTGCGGGGGACAAGCGGTGCGGGGGACAGCGGTGCGGGGGACAAGCGGTGCGGGGGACAAGCGGTGCGGAGGGCAAGCGGTGCGGAGGGCAAGCGGTGCGGAGGGCAAGCGGTGCGGGGGGCAAGCGGTGCGGGGGACAAGCGGTGCGGGGGACAGCGGTGCGGGGGACAAGCGGTGCGGGGACAAGCGGTGCGGGGGACAAGCGGTGCGGGGGGCAAGCGGTGCGGGGGGCAAGCGTGCGGGGGACAAGCGGTGCGGGGACAAGCGGTGCGTGGAGATGGACTGATCTGAGGTCTGCGTTGTGGTGTGATGGGGTGTTCTCTAGCAGTGATCCATGTGTAGAAGTACTCAGCTCCCTACATTCCGGGGTCTATTTATAAAGCATTCGATGGAAGAATGTCATGCAAGGTGCGCACATTCCCCGTGTTTCTGTAATACAGTCATTCCTGGGATTGTGAGCGCCCTCTAGTAGCCAATATGTGGTATAAGTTCTGACTGAGGGATTTCAGAAAACTGTGTTGTGGCCACTAGATGGAGGTGATGATCCCAGAAAATAATCTATTACAGAAAATATGGGGAGAATTCATACACCCTACACCCTGCATCCTTCACCCTACACCCTGCGCCCTACACCCTGCATCCTTCATCCTACACCCTGCGCCCTACACCCTTCATCCTACACCCTGCGCCCTACACCCTGCATCCTTCATCCTACACCCTGCGCCCTACACCCTGCATCCTTCACCCTACACCCTGCATCCTTCATCCTACACCCTGCGCCCTACACCCTGCATCCTTCACCCTGCGCCCTACACCCTGCATCCTTCATCCTACACCCTACACCCTGCATCCTTCACCCTACACCCTGCATCCTTCACCCTGCATCCTTCACCCTGCGCCCTACACCATGCACCCTACACCCTGTGCACTTCACTACACCCTGAATCCTACACCCTACACCCTTCACCTTGCGCCCTGCACCCTACGCCCGACACCATGCATCATACACCCTATACCTGTGCTCTACTCCCTTCACCCTACACACTGGGCCCTACACCCTGTACACTACGCCCGACACCATGCATCCTACACCCTACACTCCACACCCTGCACCATGCACCCTACTCCCTGCACCCCACATCGTACACCCTGCACCCCACACCCCACATCGAACGCCCTGCACCCCACTCCCTGCACCCCACACCATGCACCCTGTACCCTGCACAAATGATTGTGACATTCATCCAACAAATATTTTATTAATAGACCTCATACTGTAAAAGACCCCTGAAGGACCCAAACCATAGCTCCACCCCCTGACATCCTGTGGGCCCCCCATAGTGCAGACATAGAAAACAGTCAGACACCCAACAAGGAGGACTACAAATACCAGCCAGCCAATCCTGGGCATTTGGCAAATGGAAATACATCAAGCCAGGATGAAGTGTTACCATAGCAACTGATACCCCCCTACATGCCTTTATCTGCTCCCACTATAGGGGGTGCACAGGGGATCCAATCAGAGAGCTCACAGCCCAACCAACCAATCACAATTCAACCATCTAAGTGGTTAGAGAGACTCTGTACTGTCTGAGCTGCTGATAGATATCCCAGCCATTACACACAATGATCCCCGATCAGATCCCAGCCATTACACACAATGATCAGATCCCAGCCATTACACACAATGATCACATCCCAGCCATTACACACAATGATCCCCGATCACATCCCAGCCATTACACACAATGATCCTCCGATCAGATCCCAGCCATTACACACATTGATCCTCCGATCACATCCCAACCATTACACACAATGATCCCCGATCAGATCCCAGCCATTACACACAATGATCCCCGATCAGATCCCAGCCATTACACACAATGATCCCCGATCAGATCCCAGCCATTACACACAATGATCCCCGATCAGATCCCAGCCATTACACACAATGATCCCCGATCAGATCCCAGCCATTACACACAATGATCACATCCCAGCCATTACACACAATGATCACATCCCAGCCATTACACACAATGATCACATCCCAGCCATTACACACAATGATCACATCCCAGCCATTACACACAATGATCACATCCCAGCCATTACACACAATGATCCTCTGATCACATCCCAGCCATTACACACAATGATCACATCCCAGCCATTACACACAATGATCCCCGATCAGATCCCAGCCATTACACACAATGATCCCCGATCAGATCCCAGCCAATACACACAATGATCAGATCCCAGCCATTACACACAATGATCCCCGATCAGATCCCAGCCATTACACACAATGATCCCCGATCAGATCCCAGCCATTACACACAATGATCCCCGATCAGATCCCAGCCAATACCGGAAGTGAGTACTAACCCTCCCATGGTAACACCAGTACCCTCCCCTTCTCCTCTGACTTCCTGTTGTGTCTCCCGGACAGGAAGTGAGGTAGGATCCTTCCCCGGGGTCACTGTCAGTCCGCTACGTCCCTGTAGTCTGATCTCCCCACTGTCCGTGTACCGGGTAGCAGTGACGTCACACATTCCGGGGGTCTCACCTGACAGGCCGGGCTCCGGGAAGAGGATGCTGTAGTCTAGGTCGGTGTCCCCCATAGCACCCTCTACTCTGCCCCGGGACCGACCGCCGACTTCCCCTCCGACTCTCCGCCAATCAGCGGCCCAAGATCCGATCACCTGATCCGCACTGCCCTCTGAGTCCCTGGATACCGTCTCCTAGCAACGTGACCGCGGCTTCACCCTAGCACGCCATTTCCCGCCCCCACCGGCGTACTTCATTGGCTGGATGGTTTCGACTTGGGGATTTCATTGGCTGCCGGCTCCCAGCCCGGAAATCTCATTGGCTGGTGATGTTTCTCGGCGACAAAAAGTGACCCGGGGTTCAGGTGAATATTTTGGGGTGATGAGACTGTGGTGCCCCCCCCCCCGTGAGAGAAGAGCGCGGGGCCCCCAGTGTGTGAGATTAGAGCGCGGGGCCCCCAGTGTGTGAGATTAGAGCTCGGGGCAACCAGTGTGTGAGAGGAGAGTGCGGGCCCCCCTGTTTGAGGGAGAAGAGTGTGGGGCCCCCTTGTGTGTGAGAGAGAAGAGCGAGGGGCCCCCGTGTGTCGAAGAGGAGTGTGGGCCCTCTTGTGTGTCTGACCCCCATGTGTCAGAGAAGAGTGTAGGGCCCCCAGTGTGTCGAAGAGGAGTGTGGGCCCCCTGTGTGTGAGAGAAGAGTGTGGTCCCCCCTCCCCCCCGCGTGTGGGAGAAGAGTGTGGTCCCCCCTCCCCCCCCCCCCGCGTGTGGGAGAAGAGTGTGGTCCCCCCTCCCCCCCCCCGCGTGTGGGAGAAGAGTGTGGTCCCCCCTCCCCCCCCCCCGCGTGTGGGAGAAGAGTGTGGTCCCCCCTCCCCCCCCCCGCGTGGGAGAAGAGTGTGGTCCCCCCTCCCCCCCGCGTGTGGGAGAAGAGTGTGGTCCCCCCTCCCCCCCGCGTGTGGGAGAAGAGTGTGGTCCCCCCTCCCCCCCGCGTGTGGGAGAAGAGTGTGGTCCCCCCTCCCCCCGCGTGTGGGAGAAGAGTGTGGTCCCCCCTCCCCCCGCGTGTGGGAGAAGAGTGTGGTCCCCCCTCCCCCCCCGCGTGTGGGAGAAGAGTGTGGTCCCCCCTCCCCCCCCGCGTGTGGGAGAAGAGTGTGGTCCCCCCTCCCCCCCCGCGTGTGGGAGAAGAGTGTGGTCCCCCCTCCCCCCCCGCGTGTGGGAGAAGAGTGTGGTCCCCCCTCCCCCCCCGCGTGTGGGAGAAGAGTGTGGTCCCCCCTCCCCCCCCGCGTGTGGGAGAAGAGTGTGGTCCCCCCACGTGTGGGAGAAGAGTGTGGTCCCCCCTCCCCCCCCGCGTGTGGGAGAAGAGTGTGGTCCCCCCTCCCCCCCCGCGTGTGGGAGAAGAGTGTGGTCCCCCCTCCCCCCCCGCGTGTGGGAGAAGAGTGTGGTCCCCCCTCCCCCCCCGCGTGTGGGAGAAGAGTGTGGTCCCCCCTCCCCCCCCCGCGTGTGGGAGAAGAGTGTGGTCCCCCCTCCCCCCCCCCGCGTGTGGGAGAAGAGTGTGGTCCCCCCTCCCCCCCCGCGTGTGGGAGAAGAGTGTGGTCCCCCCTCCCCCCCCCGCGTGTGGGAGAAGAGTGTGGTCCCCCCTCCCCCCCGCGTGTGGGAGAAGAGTGTGGTCCCCCCTCCCCCCGCGTGTGGGAGAAGAGTGTGGTCCCCCCTCCCCCCGCGTGTGGGAGAAGAGTGTGGTCCCCCCTCCCCCCGCGTGTGGGAGAAGAGTGTGGTCCCCCCTCCCCCCGCGTGTGGGAGAAGAGTGTGGTCCCCTCTCCCCCCGCGTGTGGGAGAAGAGTGTGATCCCCCTCCCCCCCGCGTGTGGGAGAAGAGTGTGGTCCCCCCTCCCCCCCGCGTGTGGGAGAAGAGTGTGGTCCCCCTTCCCTGTGTGTGGGAGAAGAGAGCCTGAAGCCCCCCAATCCCACCCTTCCCAGGTGTGAGAAGAGAGGAGCTGGCAAGGGGAGCAACTCCAGGTGACCCCCCATTCCAGATAACCTCTCAGATTCCAGGTGTCTTTTGATGACCTCTGACAACCCCCATCACACAGACACAAATTCCAGGTGACCTCTGACCTCCCATTTGATTATTATATTACTATTATTGAGTTCAAGTCACCCCCCCATTATTGGACCCGCCCCCCTCCCCAGTAATGGCGGAGTGGACAGGTCCCTGGATCTCCCCCTGGATGTGGGCGGTGTTATTGTCTGGCTCCTTGGGTCTGTCCTGGTCTTCGGCAGCCATTGCCGGGGCTGTACTCCCAATGAGGGACCTCCATCGATGAACCTGCAATCCATAGATCTGATCTGTCCTGGAGTGTGTGTGACAATTGCAGGGTTTAGTTTGTGCGATGAGATGATGTCATCAAATTTTGTGTCTCCTCCAGATCACTCCGAGCCGCCATCATGATCTCTGTGAAGGAGCAGGAGGCCATCAGCCACCTCATGGAGTTCTTCAAGGACTGGGACAATGGCGGTAAGGTCACCCGCTGCCGAATTCTCAACAACTTCATCACCTCCAATCAGGGGAAGAACGCGCCGGAACTGGAGGAGGAGTTTACCCAGGGGGGCAGCCTGTTCCTGGCCCGGATCACCACATGGCTGAGACTCTCGTATCCCAACATTCCAAGACTCTGCACAGTCCCACTTCTCCTGTCCTGGATGCCGGGTGTCATTCTCGGTATCTCCCCTTATTCTGTATGTATGGACTCTGCACAGTCCCACTTCTCCTGTCCCGGATGCCGGGTGTCATTCTCGGTATCTCCCCTTATTCTGTATGTATGGACTCTGCACAGTCCCACTTCTCCTGTCCCGGATGCCGGGTGTCATTCTCGGTATCTGTCCCCATTCTGTATGTATGGACTCTGCACAGTCCCACTTCTCCTGTCCTGGATGCCGGGTGTCATTCTCGGTATCTGTCCTTATTCTGTATGTATGGACTCTGCACAGTCCCACTTCTCCTGTCCTGGATGCCGGGTGTCATTCTCGGTATCTACTCTTATTCTGTATGTATGGACTCTGCACAGTCCCGCTTCTCCTGTCCTGGATGCCGGGTGTCATTCTCGGTATCTGTCCCTATTCTGTATGTATGGACTCTGCACAGTCCCACTTCTCCTGTCCTGGATGCCGGGTGTCATTCTCGGTATCTACTCTTATTCTGTATGTATGGACTCTGCACAGTCCCACTTCTCCTGTCCTGGATGCCGGGTGTCATTCTCGGTATCTGTCCCCATTCTGTATGTATGGACTCTGCACAGTCCCACTTCTCCTGTCCCGGATGCCGGGTGTCATTCTCGGTATCTGTCCCCATTCTGTATGTATGGACTCCGCACAGTCCCACTTCTCCTGTCCTGGATGCCGGGTGTCATTCTCGGTATCTGTCCTTATTCTGTATGTATGGACTCTGCACAGTCCCACTTCTCCTGTCCTGGATGCCGGGTGTCATTCTCGGTATCTGTCCTTATTCTGTATGTATGGACTCTGCACAGTCCCACTTCTCCTGTCCTGGATGCCGGGTGTCATTCTCGGTATCTACTCTTATTCTGTATGTATGGACTCTGCACAGTCCCACTTCTCCTGTCCCGGATGCCGAATGTCATTCTCGGTATTGTAGCAATTGTGCACACAGATATGGACGCGGTCATCCATCTTGCTCAAGATTCCCCATCTTATATCATTCTCTCTCCCTCCAATCCCCCTCCCTCAGAAATGTGGTCTGTGTGTATGCTGGGTTCACAAGTGCATCAGGCACATCTGGATACACTTCATGGTTGTAATCCCAAAAAGCTGGTGCCCGGGTGTCTGTTAGCTTCTCGATCTGAGGTGATCGTAAAGCTATAAACCTGTCCTTCACTGGACATGAAACACATTCCAGAATAGCCGTAAAACATACATCCCATTTAAAAAACACTTTTCATAACTTAAAATAGGGAATACATACCATCGAACAAAGCATATATTCGGATATCTCAGTTTAATGCGAGTCGCCTGATATCTTACACCCCTAGATTACGTCTACCCGAGAGCAGAAAGCGATATCTCTTTAACCGTCACAGGTAGATATGGCATATCTGATATCTAGACGGTCAGCAGATGATTCTGCATATTATCCTACTAGTGGATAGGATGCTGCATGTACCTATGGAAGATTATTGACCATGGTATAAACGTGTGAGGGATTTGGTCATAGCAGAGTTCCCCGCCTAAACACCCTCCCCAAATGAGGCAATTGGTTCTCTGCTTTAAGGAGACACCCTGCTGGTGGACTAGAGAATAGGCTGTCAGCCCTGAGAGAGAGAAGTTGAAGAATTCTCCCTTTTTAACATCAGGAACCTACTTGGGAGAACGGGACCCTTTTGTTCGGGACCTTGATCTGCTTAAACCAGTGTTTCTCAACTCCAGTCCTCATGGACCCCCAAAAGGTCATGTTTTCAGGATTTCCCTCAGATGAAACAGCTGTGATAATTACTAAGGCAGTGAAACTGATCAAATCACCTGTGCAAAATAATGGAAATCCTGAAAACATGACCTGTTGGGGGTCCATGAGGACTGGAGTTGAGAAACACTGGCTTAAACCAAGGCTGGGGGCAAGTACTCTACCTCTCTAAATGTCTTACTGTTATCTCTCTGTTGTGGTATTGCTCTCTGTATATATATATATATATATATATATATATATATTGGCTACATCTTTTTCTGTAAATATTTTTATTGCACCATTTTGACCTTTTTGGTAATAGATCCTATTGTCTGAAAAGTGTTGAACTGTTTCTAAAGCTCTTTAATGCAAACTAAGAATCCCTGTCTCTGAAGAGCGCTACTGTGTGTTTTAAAACCTCTGGATACATCTGCCTGCGGTGACAGTGTGTATACAGACTCTTATATTAACCCCTCGCCTACAGGGCACTTATACCCCCTTCCTGCCCAGGCCAATTTCCAGCTTTCAGCGCTGGCACTCTTTGAATGACAATTGCGCGGTCATGCAACACTGTACCCATATGACATTTTTATAATTTTTTTGTAACAGATAGAGCTTTATTTTGGTGGTATTTAATCACCTCTGGGGTTTTTATTTTTTCCTAAACAAACCAAAAACCACTGAAAATTTTGAAAAAAAAAAAGTTTTTTCTTAGTTTTTGTTATAACATTTTGTAAATAAGTGATCTTTCTCCTTCACTGATGTGCGCTAATGAGGCTGTAGTGATGGGCACTGATAGGTGGCACTGATGGACACTGATAGGTGGCACTAATGGGCACTGATGAGGAGGCACTGGTAGGTGGCACTGATGGGCATTGACAGGCATCACTGATGGGCACTGAAAGGCAGCACTGATACATGACACTAATATATGGCACTGATAGGCAGCACTGACTGGCACTGTTAGGCTACACTGACTGGCACTGTTAGGCGGCACTGACTGGCACTGATAGGTATCACTGACTGACACTGATAGGTGGCACTGACTGGCACTGATGTGTGACACTGAAAGGCAGCTCAGATGGGCACTGATATGTGGCATTGATGTGCACTGGTAGGCACTGATATGTGGCATTGATGTGGCACTGATGGGCACTGACACAAGGCACTGATGGACACTGACAGGTGGCACTGCTGGGGCTACACTGATCATCAGTGCCCTGATGATCAGTGTACATGTCTCCTCCGCGGAAAGCCGATTACCGGCTCTCCGCTCCTCTCCTCTGTCAGCGTGACAGCTCGAGAGGAGAGAAATGCTGATAACCGGCATTTCCCTGTTTACATGTGATCAGCTGTGATTGGACACAGCTGATCACATGACCGAGCCGACATCTTCGGTTCTTTCCGGTGATCCACTGTGTCCGAGGGACACAGCGCACCGCCGATCGCTGCGCGTTCCCTGAGCAGCGCATGCGCGGTTAGAATGAGAGGACGTCATATGACGTCCTCCCAGAACGAGAGAACCGCCTTGCGCCCGTCATTGGACTATATGGTGGGTGGGAGGTGGTTAATATCATAGTGTTATTGCTAAGATTGGTGAGTTTCCTCTTTCTCCGTATAAAAAGGTGGTGGTGGCAGTGTGAAGGGTTAATTGAGTAATTAACCTGACCCAGTAACAATCGCTCTCAGGCTGTTGGCACATTGATTGTGGTCCAGTGAGCTGGAAAATCTTTGTTCAGGGAGCAGCTGAGAGGGGCATTGTTACGCACGTGACAGCGCGGTTTTAGATTGGCTGGTCCTTCGGTCACGAGTTGGGGAGAAGGGCTGGGGGTCTGACGCCACGTTCATCACAGCTCCTCTTATTCTGTATGTATGGAGTCTGCACAGTCCCACTTCTGTCCTGGATGCCGGGAGTCATTCTCGGTATCTGTTCTCGGTATATGGTGATTCTCCTCAGCCTATACTCAGATATATGTTCGGGACGTGTCTGAAGGAAATTTTGCAATCTATCTCCATTTTCCTCTCATCCGCCGGCAGGTAAGTGTCCCTGTGATGTGTCCAGTATGTTATGTTGTTTCCAGTGTGCTGAGTTCAGTCATTGTATCAGATATACCCGGAGTGTTCCAATGTAGCACAGGGGGGCGGGGCATCACTTATTTCTCTTGTATTCTGGGTAAAGTTCAAAGTACAACATTTCGGGGCTACCATGGATCGCTTCCTCATTCAATTGTGACAGTTATGTGAAACCAACACAGAGTATACATTGGCTTTGGCTATGAGACTTCGGTCGCACCAATCCGACTTTGAAATCGTGCGACTTCACTTGAAGTTGCACGATTTTAAAGTCGGATGTCAGTACGAATTCACATGAGATTTGCAAGACATCTTTGCAAAGATGGCTATGCAAGTTGCACCTGAACTTGCAAAAAGTAGTGCATGCAATACTTTCAAAATCAGTTTGGTCCCAAACAAGTCAGAATCGCACCGATATGACCGCTTCAATTGCCGACAATACGGTGCGACTGAATCACATGACAAGTGCACTGATCTGACCAGCCACTGAATGTGTTGTGTCTGCTTCACATAGGTGTCCATGTGTCTCTGGTCCTCACTGCTAGGCTCCTGAAGGCTGTATCTTGGCCATCCTGCCCATATCTCTATTCCTCTGAGAGCCACGTACAGTTGTGTTCAAAATAATAGCCATGTGTTGAAAAAACTGAATAAAGCTGAAAATCCTTCTAATAGCTTTTATTTCCATCCACACAAATGCATTGGGAACACGACACATTCTATTCCAAATCACAACATGAAGAAAAATACATCAAATTTGTGTTGTTCCTCTAAAAAAATTGAAGAAAAGTGAATATTAGACGGTTCAAAAAAATGGCCGTGTTTGTATTCTTCTTTACAAACTCAAACATTCACTATATAAACTGAGAAATGTTTGAAGATTTTGCTTTCCTTTGAATGACTTCATGAATATTTGGTTGTAGTCGCACTGTTTCTGAGAACTGCTGTACATCTGTGTTGCATGGAGTCCCCCAACTTCTGGCCCCTGTGATCAGGTATTCCAGCCCAGGATGATTGGACCACATTCCACAGTTCTTCTCTATTTCTTGGTTTTGCCTCAGAAACGGCATTTTTGATGTCACCCCACAAGTTTTCTATTGGATGAAGATCCGGGGATTGGGCTGGCCACTCCATAACGTCCATCTTGTTGGTCTGGAACCAAGATGTTGCACGTTTACTGGTGTGTTTGGGGTCGTTGTCTTGTTGGAACACCCATTTCAAGGGCATTTCCTCTTCAGTATAAGGCAGCATGACCTCTTCAAGTATTCTGATGGATTCAAACTGATCCATGATCCCTGGTATGCGATAAATAGGCCCAACACCGTAGTATGAGAAACATCCCCATATCATGATGCTTGCACCACCATGCTTCACGGTCTTCACAGTGTACTGTGGCTTGAATTCAGTGTTTGGGGGTCGTCTGACAAACTGTCTCCGCCCACTAGACCCAAAAAGAACAATCTTACTTTCATCAGTCCACAAAATGTTGCGCCATTTCTCTTTAGGCCGGTCAATGTGCTCTTTGGCAGATTGTAACCTCTTCAGCACACGTCTTTTTTCCAACAGTGGGACTTTGCGGGGACTTCTTGCAGATAGCTTTGCTTCACATCGGCGTCTTCTAATTGTAACAGTCCTCAGAGGGAACGTCACACCTTCTTTCATCTTCCTGGAGCTGATTGTTGGCTGAGTCCTCACAGGGAACGTCAAACCTTCTTTCATCTTCCTGGAGCTGATTGTTGGCTGAGTCCTCACAGGGAACGTCACACCTTCTTTCATCTTCCTGGAGCTGATTGTTGGCTGAGTCCCCGCCATGTTGGCTATTCTTCTATCCATTCCAATGGGAGTTTTTTACTTTCTTTCACGTCTTTCAGGTTTTGGTTTCCATTTTAAAGCATTTGCGATCATTTTAGCTGAGCAGCCGATCATTTTCTGCACTTCTTTATATGTTTTCCCCTCCAATCAACTTTTTAATCAAGGTACGCTGTTCTTCTGAACAATGTCTGGAACGACCCATTTTCCTCAGAATTTCAGAGAGAAATGCACTGTAACCAGCATGTCCAACATTTGCTGCCTTCCTTCCTTAAATAAGGGCAATAATTGCCACCTGTTTTTCAAAGAATGAATGACCTCACTAATAGAACTCCACACTGCTATTATTTTGAACACGCCCCTTTCAATGAGTGATTCAATGACACAGAATCAGCAGCATGCATGTCATGACTGTTGGGTCTGTTGGATTTCTATTACTCTACTACACCTGCTAGGAAATTATTTGCCATGTAGAAATATCATTTCCACCAAAAACAGTGATTGATCCGGTTAGTGATGTCTGACTGATATTATTTTGAACACAACTGTATTGGCCATCCTGCCCATATCTCTTTTCCTCTGAGGGCCATGTATTGGCCATCTTGCCCATATCTCATTTCCTCTGAGGACCATGTATTGGCCATCCTTCCCATGTCTCATTTCCTCTTAGGGTCATGTATTGGCCATCCTGCCCATGTCTCATTTCCTCTGAGGGCCATGTATTGGTTATCCTGCCCATGTCTCATTTCCTCTTAGGGTCATGTATTGGCCATCCTGCCCATGTCTCATTTCCTCTTAGGGTCATGTATTGGCCATCCTGCCCATGTCTCATTTCCTCTTAGGGTCATGTATTGGCCATCCTGCCCATGTCTCATTTCCTCTTAGAGCCATGTATTGGCCATCCTACCAAAAGACATTGTCCTGTGTACAACGGGAGCTGTGCAACTGTTGCTATTCTGACCATGTGCGATACCACGTCTGCTATTTCATCATGGACAGCAAGTTACAACAAAGAGCAAACATGAAATTTTGCGTGAAACCGGGCAAATCACTGGATCTCCACAATATTGTCAAAACGGCAAACTTTGAGCTGGATCTCCACCTTCGGGAAGAAGTCATTTTCAAGCTTGTTGAAGGTCTTCCTGATCTGTCATTGTCTTCCAGTGATGTTCTTCCACACTGGTACCACTCAAATGAAATGATGAAATAGCAGACATGGTAACGCACGTGGTCAGAATAGCACCAGTTGCACAGATCCCGATGTACACAGGACAGTGTCTTTTGGCATACTGACCTATGAAGGACGGTGCTCCCTGTGACTGTGTGTGCAGTCCTGTACTGCCATCTGTTGGCGTGTTACAAAACTAGTCTTAAAACTTTTTTATGCCACCTTGTATCTTTTCCATCCTGCTCTTTATCTAATTTCCCCTGATAGCCATATCGTAGCTATCTTGTCCATCTTGCCTGTATCTCATCTCTTCTGAGGGCCATTTATTGGCTGTCCTGCCTCTATCTCATTTACTCTCAGGGACATATTTTGGTCACCCTATGTATATCTCATTTCATCTTGGAGCTGTATCATGGCCAAATTTTATGTATCTCATTCCTCTGAGGAACATATTTAGGCCATCTTGCCTGTAGTCCATTTATTGGCCATCTTTCCTGGTTCTCATTTCCTCTGAGGGACATATCTTGGGCACCCTGCTTATTTCTTTTTTCCTCTAAGGGCTGTATCTTTGCCATCCTGCCTGTGTCTCATTTCCTCTGGGGGCCATATATTGACCCTAGTGCTCAATCTTCATTTGCCTCGAGGAATATATCTTGGCCACTCTACTTATATCTTATTTCCTCTTAGGGCTGTATCTTGGCTAACCTATATGTATCTCATTTCCTCTTAGGGCTGTATCTTGGCCAACTTTTATGTATCTCATTTCCTCTGAGGGACATGTCTTGGCCAACCTATATGCATCTCATTTCCTCTAAGGGGCATATCTTGGCTAACCTGCCTGGTCTTTATTTCCTCTGAGGGTATGTATCTTGGCCACCCTACCTATATCTTATTTCCTCCTAGAGCTGCTTCTTGGCCAACCTTTATGTATCTCATTTCCTCTGAGGGACTCATCTTGGCCATTCTGCCTATTTCTAATTTCCTCTGGGGGCCATATAATGGCCATCCTGCCTGATTTTAATTTCCCTCCGAGGAATATATATTGGCTACCTTACATATGTCTTATTTCCTCTTAGAGCTGTATCTTGGTCAACCTATATGTATCTCATTTCTTTTGAGGGAAATAGCTTGGCCACCCTGCTTATATCTTCTTTCCTCTAAGGGCTGTATCTTGGCCATCCTGCCTGTGTCTCATTTCCTGCGGGGGCCATATATTGACCATAATGCCCGGTCTTCATTTCCTCTGAGGAGTATATCTTGGCCAACCAACTTATATCTTATTTCCTCTTAGGGCTGTATCTTGGCCAGACTATATGCATCTCATTTTCTCTTAGGACTGTATCTTGGCCAACCTTATGTATCTCATTTCCTATGAGGGGCATATCGTGGCCAACCTGCCTGGTGGTTATTTCTTCCTAGAGCTGTATCTTAGCCAACCTTTATGTATCTCATTTCCTCTGAGGGACTCATCTTGGCAATTCTGCCTATTTCTCCTTTCCTCTGGGGGCCATATAATGACCATCCTGTCTAATCTTCATTTCCCTCTGAGGAACATATATTGACTACGCTACTTATATCCTATTTCCTCTTAGAGCTGTATCTTGGCCAACCTATATGTATCTAATTTCCTCTGAGGGACATATCTTGGCCAACCTATATGTATCTCATTTCCTCTGAGGGGCATATCTTGACCAATCTGCCTGGTCCTCATTTCCTCTGAGGGGACATGTTTTGGCCACCCTACCTATATCTTATCTCCTCCTAGAGCTCTATCTTGGCCAACCTTTATGTGTCTCATTTCCTCTGAGGGACATATCTTGGCCAACCTATATGTATCTCATTTCCTTTGAGGGACATATCTTGGCCAACCTGCTTGGTCCTCATTTCCTCTGAGCAGACATATATTGGCTACCCTACATATATTTTATTTCCTCCTAGAGCTGTATCTTGGCCAGCCTTTATGTATCTCATTTCCTCTGAGGGACTCATCTCGGCCATTCTGCCTATTTCTCATTTCCTCTGGGGGCCATATAATGACCATCCTGCCTGGTCTTCATTTCCCTCCGAGAAATATATATTGGTTACCCTACTTATATAATTTCCTCTTAGGGCTGTATCTTGGCCAACCTATATGTATCTCATTTCCTTTGAAGGACATATCTTGGCCACCCTGATTATATCTCATTTCCTTTTGGGGTACATATCTTGCCCATCCTGCTAGTATCTCATTTCCTCTGAAGGGCATATAATAGCCACCCTGTCTTTTATCTCATTTGTGTCTTATTTTCTGTGCCGAGCAGTGGTCGTTATAAGGTGGAGTTTGTGGAGGTTGGAGGCATCCTGACGCTGCTGGAGATTTTGGGATTGAAACAGATAAATGATCAAAACAAGATAGAGGCTCTGAAAATTCTGCAGATCCTGGGCCGATCCGGACGAACATACAAAGAGCTGATCTGTGAGAGCTACGGTGAGTACCGGGGAGTGACACAGTGTCTGTGAAGATCTGTGCATAATGCTGGTCACACACAATGCAATCTGATTGTACAACCTCCTTTAGATTTTTCATTTATGCAGGAGGGTACAGGCAGTACTCTTGTACCCGGCCCAAGCTCTACCGGGTCGACAGAGTGGCTTGGGCCGAGCTCAGAGTACTCTTCTGTTTCCACCTCCCATCCCTGTCAGTGGAAGAGAGGAAGGTACATGCTGTGAAGGTAGGTAGGTTGTACAGGACCCCCATGATTTCTGATGGTGGCCCTGTATGAATGGGATCATTTCTTCAGGCAGGATCTCGGGGTACATAGTTTTGGTAAATGTAAAGTAGATTGTCTACAGGCATCACAAATAAATTGGTAGATGTCTGCGCATGTACATTGTCACAAATCACCAATACGAGGATGAACCACCAAAACAAGAAATTGTTATAGTTCAAATTAGAGGAAGAAAATGCAGCCCATTGAAAGCTCAGCTCTTTTATCTCTATGTAATGTATGAAGTCACTGCATGCTTCGCCCACACAGGAGTGCGTTATGAAGTCACTGCATGCTTCACCCTCACAGGAGTTCGTTCTGTTGCTGAATGTCTGGCCAAGTCTAAGTTAGAAGAGACTCAGGAACAGGCCCAAGTGCTGCTGGAGCTCCTGGCTCACGGGAACCCCAAGTACCAGACACAAGTGTATAAGGGGCTGATCGCCCTCCTGGCCTGCAACTCCCCCAAAGCCCAACACCTGACCCTGCAAACACTGCGCACTGTGCAGGTAAGTGACATTACACGGGGCTTCCTCCATTTCTCAAAAAAAAAACCTCTGTGTTGTCATAGGTCCAAGGTTTGGCCTCACTAGTAGTAGTTTGTATCTCTGCCCCTCCCACAATGGGGAGATTTCCCTGCAGTAGTTTGTATCTCTGCCCCTCCCACAATGGGGAGATTTCCCCGCAGTAGTTTGTATCTCTGCCCCTCCCACAATGGGGAGGTTTCCCCGCAGTTGTCTGTGTCTCTGCACCTCCCACAATGGGGAGGTTTCCCCGCAGTTGTCTGTGTCTCTGCACCTCCCACAATGGGGAGATTTCCCCGCAGTAGTCTGTGTCTCTGCCCCTCCCACAATGGGGAGATTTCCCCGCAGTAGTCTGTGTCTCTGCCCCTCCCACAATGGTGAGATTTCCCCGCAGTAGTTTGTGTCTCTGCCCCTCCCACAATGGGGAGATTTCCCCGCAGTAGTTTGTGTCTCTGCCCCTCCCACAATGTGGAGGTTTCCCCGCAGTAGTCTGTGTCTCTGCCCCTCCCACAATGGGGAGATTTCCCCGCAGTAGTTTGTGTCTCTGCCCCTCCCACAATGTGGAGATTTCCCCGCAGTAGTCTGTATCTCTGCCCCTCCCAAAATGGAGATTTCCTTGCAGTAGTTTGTGTCTCTGCACCTCCCACAATGGAGATTTCCCCGCAGTAGTTTGTGTCTCTGCCCCTCCCACAATGGAGATTTCCCTGCAGTAGTTTGTGTCGTCCCCCCCCCCCCCCCCCTCCCACAATGTGGAGATTTCCCCGCAGTAGTTTGTGTCTCTGCCCCCCCCACAATGGAGATTTCCTCGCAGTAGTCTGGATCTTTGCCCCTCCCACAATCACTGACCATGTGATAGAAGTCATAGATAATGTAAATATATAAGATAAGTGTGAATTAAACCTTTTTGGCTAAATAAATATCCCCCTCCCACCCGCCAATCTAATCTCCCGCCAATCTAATCTCCCTGCTGCCTCTGCAGATTACCATTGATGTACATATAACATACAGGATAGGAATGTACACAAGGAGTATCTAATGAGCACTGTGATTGGTTGATGATTTGTTTGTATTACTGGCTATTTAATGTGGAGCAGGTAAGTGATTATGTGCCTACACAGTGAAATCCAGATGTCCTGCCCGGCAGGAGGGAGGAATATGTGTAACCAGGATGTCTGTGTTCTCCTGCAGGGAATTGTGCAGACAGCTCACCCGTCTATAACTGAGCCGTTGCTGGCAGTGCTGCAGTCCATGCATCTGGAGGTGCAGTATGAAGGTGGGTGCAGTGTGGTGGTGGGTGCGGTATGGAGGTGGGTGTGGTGTGGTGGTGCGTGCTGTGTGGAGGTGGGTGTGGTGTGCAAGGAGGTGGGTGTGGCAGTGTGGCATGTTGGTGAGCACGGTATAGAGGGGTGTGTGGTGGGTGCGCTATGGGGGAGAGGTGAGTTATGGAGGTTTGTGTGGTATATTGATGTCTGCGGTATAGAGTTGGGTGCGCTATGGAGGTAGAGTATGGAGGGGGGGGGGTGCGGTGTGGTGGGTGTTGTATGGAGGTGAGTGTGGTGTGGAGGGGGTGTGTGGTATGTTGGTGCGTGAAGTGTAGAGGTGGGGGTGTGGTATGTTGGTGGGTGTGGTGTGGAGGGGGTGTGTGGTATGTTGGTGGGCGAAGTGTAGAGGTGGGGGTGGTGTGGAGGTGGGGGTGTGGTGTGGAGGGGTATGTGGTATGTTGGTGGTGCAGTATGGAGGTGGTGTGGAAGGGGGGTGTGGTATGTTGGTGGTGCAGTGTGGGGGTGGTATGTTAGTGCGGTGTAGAGGGGGGTGTGGTGTGGAGGTGGGAGGGTGTGGTATGTTGGTGGTGCGGAGGGGGTGTGGTATGTTGGTGGAGGGGGGGTGGTATGTTGGTGGTGTGGAGGTGGGTTTGGTGTGAAGGTGAGTGTGGTGGTGGGGGTGTGGTATGTTGGTGGTGTGGTGTTGAGGTGAGTGCGGTATGGAGGGAGGTAGGTGTGGTGGAGGTGGTGCGATGTGCAGGTGGGTGATGTGTGGAGGGAGGTGGGTGTGGTATGGAGGTAGGTTCGGTGTGAAGGTGAGTGTGGTGGTGGCGCGGTGTTGAGGTGAGTGCGGTATGGAGGGAGGTGGGTGTGGTGTGGTGGAGGTGGTGCGATGTGCAGGTGGGTGATGTGTGGAGGGGGTGTGGTATGGAGGGAGGTGGGTTCGGTGTGGAGGGGAGTGTGGTGGTGGCACGGTGTTGAGGTGGGTGCGGTGTGGAGGGGTGTGTGGTGGTGGGGGTGTGGAAGGGGGGTGTGGTATGTTGGTGGTGCAGTGTGGAGGTGGGTGTGGTGGTGGGCGTGGTATGGAGGGAGGTGGACTCTGCATTATACAATGTTGCTCAGTATTCTGTCTATTGAAGTCTGAATGTCCAATTGCTGCTCTGGGAATGCTGACACTTGTAGTCCCACAATGTTGTCTGCTGGGAAGGATCAAACACACAGTGCTGTCCTGGGACCTCTGAACTCAGTTTGCAGTTTGTGTGTGCAGCTTTGTATAAAGTGAACACTCCGCCCCCACATTTGAGCCCCACCCCCTCCATGTACGGAGCTATGGACGGCACCCAGAAGGGGGCGGAGCGCTGACTGTTGCTATTTACATACCGATGATGCATTGCCGCCCGTCCCGTGTGTTGTGCTCACCTAGAATTATATAATACAGTTCATTGTGTGACGTTTATAGAAGTATTAGGAGGTGAGGGATCGATAGAGCGCCGCTGAGAGGAGAGAAGTAGTAATAGGAATGATGGCGGAGTGAGCTCTCCATGAGCTGAGCAGAGGTCGGGCAGAGTCGGGGTCGGGCTGGTCGCAGAGGTCGGTATACTCTGGTTTCTCTTCAGATCGAATAAATCTTTCGCCTTTTACTAAAGATTTCCGTGGAGAGGAACAATTATGAGTTTACTCTAATTTTTTGAGGCTCGGAGAGATCCGGGCTAACCTTCCTGGTCAATGATAGAGATGTTACTTAGATTATTATATACATGATAGTGATAGTTATTGATATCACAGGAGGATAGATACATTGTAACAGATCAGTCGGTGAGAATATCAGGAAGTCTCCATTTACATGAAGGATTATGAAATTGCAATAAGAGATGTATGTTTCTATGGTATACAATGGGGCCCCCAATGCTGTGTGATTGTTACACGTCAGAATCGCGTCACAAAACACACAAAGCTTGTTGCCCAGAAAGTAGCGGGATCTTTGGGTGACACGCAGGGCAGCCTATCGCAGTGAATGGACAATATGCAGAAACATGTAAATCAAACCTTCAGAATCGCAAGCGAGAACGCTCCTTCCTGCAACACGATATCTGCATGGGGTCAATGACTAGTAATGTTTCCTGAGAAGAATACATTCATTTGAGAGGTCCCCTGATCCTGGGGGGGGGGGGGGGGGTGAAGAGGGGGACATGGAGCCGGGTTTGGTGTGTTCTGGGGGCCCAATCCCAGGACGATGGTGGACAGAATGACAGCCAGGCAACCAGCATTTCCAGAAGGAAGTCAGCAGTGACAGCCCATGTTGTGTTCATATGTCATGTTTCCATTAAAGGGGTTAAACTCATCTAACGGCCCCTCATCAGCACCGGCCTCTTCCCCTGTGTGCCATCTTCATTGGTTGGCAAGGGATGACATCACTCCTGCACATTCAAGGTGCGGTGTGGAGGGGCGTGAGGTGTGGAGAGCGGTGCAGTATGAAGGTGGGTTCGGTATGGAGGTGGGTGCGGTATGTAGGTGAGTGTGGTGTAGAGGTGAGATTGGAGTGGAGGGGGGTGTGTTATGTTGGGTGCAGTGTGGAGGGAGGTGCAGTATGGTGGTGGGTTTTTTACGTAGGGGAGGGGGATGTTGTATGGTAGTGGGTGTGGTATGGAGGTGGGTACGGTACAGTGGTGGGTGCGGTATGTTGGTGGGTGCTGTGTGGAGGGGGATGTTGTATGATGGTGGGTGTGGTATGGAGGTGGGTGTGGTGTAGAGGTGGGAGTGGTGTGGAGGGGGTGCGGTATGGTGGTGGGTGCAGTACAGAGGGGGATGTTGTATGGTGGGTGCGGTATGGTGGTGGGTGTGGTGTGGAGGGGGGGTGTTATGTTGGTGGGTGCGGTGTGGAAGGGGATGTTGTATGGTGGTGGGTGTGGTATGGAGGTGGGTGCAATATGGAGGTGGGTGTAGTGCTGGGGGTGGTGTGGAGGGGGTGCGGTATGGAGGTGGGCGCGGTATGGAGGTGGGCGCGGTATGGAGGTGGGCGCGGTATGGAGGTGGGCGCGGTATGGTGGTGGGCGCGGTATGGAGGTGGGCGCGGTATGGAGGTGGGTGCGGTATGGAGGTGGGTGTGGTATGTAGGTGAGTGCAGTGTGGAAGGGGATGTTGTATGGTGGTGGGTGTGGTATGGTGGTGGGTGCGGTATGGTGGTGGGTGTGGAGGGGGGTCTGTTATGTTGGTGGGTGCAGTGTGGAAGGGGATGTTGTATGGTGGTGGGTGTGATGTAGAGTTGGGGGTGGTGTGGAGGGGGTGCGGTATGGTGGTGGGTGCAGTACGGAGGGGAATGTTGTATGGTGGTGTAGTATGGAAGTGGGTGCGGTATGGTGGTGGGTGTGGTACGGAGGTGGTTTGGAGGGGGTGCAATGTGCAGGTGGGTGATGCGTGGAGGGGGTGTGGTGTCTGGAGGTGAGTGTGTTGGTGGGGGTGTGGTATGTTGGTGGCACGGTATGGTATGGATGGAGGTGGGTGTGGTATGGATGGAGGTGGGTGTGGTATGGAGAGGGGGCGTTGTTTGGAGGGAGGTGGGTGTGGTATGTTGGTGGCATGGTGTGGAAGGGGGTGTGGTAAGGATTGAGGTGGGCTTGGTAGGGAGGGAGGTGGGCGCGGTTTGGAGGGAGGTGGGCGTGGTATGGAGGGAGGTGGACTCTGTATTATACAATGTTGCTCAGTATTCTGTCTATTGAAGTCTGAATGTCCAGTTGCTGCTCTGGGAATGCTGACACTTGTAGTCCCACAATGTTGTCTGCTGGGAAGGATCACACACACAGTGCTGTCCTGGGACCTCTGAACTCAGCATCTCTCAGCATCTGATTGGTCTGTTTAGTAAATGGTTTGTGTGTGCAGCTTTGTATAAAGTGAACACTCCGCCCCCACATTTGAGCCCCTCCCCCTCCATGTACGGAGCTATGGACGGCAGCGGCCTAGAAGGGGGCGGAGCGCTGACTGTTCCTATTTACATACCGATGATGCATTGCCGCCCGTCCCGTGTGTTGTGCTCACCTAGAATTATATAATACAGTTCCATTGTATGACGTTTATAGAAGTATTAGGAGGTGAGGGATCGATAGAGCGCCGCTGAGAGGAGAGAAGTAGTAATAGGAATGATGGCGGAGTGAGCTCTCCATGAGCTGAGCAGAGGTCGGGCAGAGTCGGGGTCGGGCTGGTCGCAGAGGTCGGTATACTCTGGTTTCTCTTCAGATCGAATAAATCTTTCGCCTTTTACTAAAGATTTCCGTGGAGAGGAACAATTATGAGTTTACTCCAATTTTTTGAGGCTCGGAGAGATCCGGGCTAACCTTCCTGGTCAATGATAGAGATGATGATACTTAGAGAGATCACTATAGGAATGATAATGATTGAGGGGAATGTTATTAGTTATTGATCTCACAGGAGGATAGATACATTGTAACAGATCAGTCGGTGAGAATATCAGGAAGTCTCCATTTACATGAAGGATTATGAAATTGCAATAAGAGATGTATGTTTCTATGGTATACAATGGGGCCCCCAATGCTGTGTGATTGTTACACGTCAGGATCGCGTCACAAAACACACAAAGTAGCCCAGAAAGTAGCGGATCTTCTTTGGGTGACACGCGGGGCAGCCTATCGCAGTGAATGGACAATATGCAGAAACGCATGTAAATCAAACCTTCAGAATCGCAAGCGAGAACGCTCCTTCCTGCAACACGATATCTGCATGGGGTCAATGACTAGTAATGTTTCCTGAGAAGAATACATTCATTTGAGAGGTCCCCTGATCCTGGGGGGGGGTGAAGAGGGGGACATGGGGCCGGGTTTGGTGTGTTCTGGGGGCCCAATCCCAGGACGATGGTGGACAGAATGACAGCCAGGCAACCAGCATTTCCAGAAGGAAGTCAGCAGTGGAAGCCCATGTGGTGTTCATATGTCATGTTTCCATTAAAGGGGTTAAACTCATCTAACGGCCCCTCATCAGCACCGGCCTCTTCCCCTGTGTGCCATCTTCATTGGTTGGCAAGGGATGACATCACTCCTGCACATTCAAGGTGCGGTGTGGAGGGGCGTGAGGTGTGGAGAGGGGTGCAGTATGAATGTGGGTGCGGTATGGAGGTGGGTGCGGTATGTAGGTGAGTGTGGTGTAGAGGTGAGATTGGAGTGGAGGGGGGTGTGTTATGTTGGGTGCAGTGTGGAGGGAGGTGCAGTATGGTGGTGGGTTTTTTACGTAGGGGAGGGGGATGTTGTATGGTAGTGGGTGTGATATGGAGGTGGGTACGGTACAGTGGTGGGTGCGGTATGTTGGTGGGTGCTGTGTGGAGGGGGATGTTGTATGATGGTGGGTGTGGTATGGAGGTGGGTGTGGTGTAGAGGTGGGAGTGGTGTGGAGGGGGTGCGGTATGGTGGTGGGTGCAGTACAGAGGGGGATGTTGTATGGTGGGTGCGGTATGGTGGTGGGTGTGGTGTGGAGGGGGGGTGTTATGTTGGTGGGTGCGGTGTGGAAGGGGATGTTGTATGGTGGTGGGTGTGGTATGGAGGTGGGTGCAATATGGAGGTGGGTGTAGTGCTGGGGGTGGTGTGGAGGGGGTGCGGTATGGAGGTGGGTGCGGTATGTAGGTGGGTGTGGTATGTAGGTGAGTGCAGTGTGGAAGGGGATGTTGTATGGTGGTAAGTGTGGTATGGAGGTGGGGGTGGTGTGGAGGGGGTGCGGTATGGTGGTGGGTGCAGTATGGTGGTGGGTGCAGTATGGTGGTGGGTGTGGTATGGAGGTGGGTGCGGTATGTAGGTGAGTGCAGTGTGGAAGGGGATGTTGTATGGTGGTGGGTGTGGTATGGAGGTGGGGGTGGTGTGGAGGGGGTGCGGTATGGTGGTGGGTGCGATATGGAGGTGAGTGTGGAGGGGGGTCTGTTATGTTGGTGGGTGCAGTGTGGAAGGGGATGTTGTATGGTGGTGGGTGTGATGTAGAGGTGGGGGTGGTG
Source organism: Staurois parvus (assembly GCF_062004578.1). NCBI lineage: Eukaryota > Metazoa > Chordata > Amphibia > Anura > Ranidae > Staurois > Staurois parvus. The sequence goes on from NW_028320560.1 coordinate 79,482, forward strand.
TGGAGGGGGTGCGGTATGGTGGTGGGTGCAGTACGGAGGGGAATGTTGTATGGTGGTGTAGTATGGAAGTGGGTGCGGTATGGTGGTGGGTGTGGTACGGAGGTGGTTTGGAGGGGGTGCGATGTGCAGGTGGGTGATGCGTGGAGGGGGTGTGGTGTGTGGAGGTGAGTGTGTTGGTGGGGGTGTGGTATGTTGGTGGCACGGTATGGTATGGATGGAGGTGGGTGTGGTATGGATGGAGGTGGGTGTGGTATGGAGAGGGGGCGTTGTTTGGAAGGAGGTGGGTGTGGTACGGAGGGAGGTGGGTGTGGTAGGGAGGTGCTGTGTGGAGGTGGTTTGGAGGGGTGCAATGTGGAGGTGGGCGTGGTATGGAGAGGGGGCGTTGTTTGGAGGGAGGTGGGTGTGGTATGTTGGTGGCATGGTGTGGAAGGGGGTGTGGTAAGGATTGAGGTGGGCTTGGTAGGGAGGGAGGTGGGCGCGGTTTGGAGGGAGGTGGGCACGGTATGGAGGGAGGTGGACTCTGTATTATACAATGTTGCTCAGTATTCTGTCTATTGAAGTCTGAGATGTCCAGTTGCTGCTCTGGGAATGCTGACACTTGTAGTCCCACAATGTTGTCTGCTGGGAAGGATCACACACACAGTGCTGTCCTGGGACCTCTGAACTCAGCATCTCTCAGCATCTGATTGGTCTGTTTAGTAAATGGTTTGTGTGTGCAGCTTTGTATAAAGTGAACACTCCGCCCCCACATTTGAGCCCCTCCCCCTCCATGTACGGAGCTATGGACGGCAGCGGCCTAGAAGGGGGCGGAGCGCTGACTTTCTATTTACATACCGATGATGCATTGCCGCCCGTCCCGTGTGTTGTGCTCACCTAGAATTATATAATACAGTTCATTGTGTGACGTTTATAGAAGTATTAGGAGGTGAGGGATCGATAGAGCGCCGCTGAGAGGAGAGAAGTAGTAATAGGAATGATGGCGGAGTGAGCTCTCCATGAGCTGAGCAGAGGTCGGGCAGAGTCCGGGTCGGGCTGGTCGCAGAGGTCGGTATACGCTGGTTTCTCTTCAGATCGAATAAATCTTTCGCCTTTTACTAAAGATTTCCGTGGAGAGGAACAATTATGAGTTTACTCCAATTTTTTGAGGCTCGGAGAGATCCGGGCTAACCTTCCTGGTCAATGATAGAGATGATGATACTCAGAGAGATCACTATAGGAATGATAATGATTGAGGGGAATGTTATTAGTTATTGATCTCACAGGAGGATAGATACATTGTAACAGATCAGTCGGTGAGAATATCAGGAAGTCTCCATTTACATGAAGGATTATGAAATTGCAATAAGAGATGTATGTTTCTATGGTATACAATGGGGCCCCCAATGCTGTGTGATTGTTACACGTCAGAATCGCGTCACAAAACACACAAAGCTTGTTGCCCAGGAAGTAGCGGATCTTCTTTGGGTGACACGCAGGGCAGCCTATCGCAGTGAATGGACAATATGCAGAAACGCATGTAAATCAAACCTTCAGAATCGCAACTGAGAACGCTCCTTCCTGCAACACGATATCTGCATGGGGTCAATGACTAGTAATGTTTCCTGAGAAGAATACATTCATTTGAGAGGTCCCCTGATCCTGGGGGGGGGGGGGTGAAGAGGGGGACATGGAGCCGGGTTTGGTGTGTTCTGGGGGCCCAATCCCAGGACGATGGTGGACAGAATGACAGCCAGGCAACCAGCATTTCCAGAAGGAAGTCAGCAGTGACAGTCCATGTTGTGTTCATATGTCATGTTTCCATTAAAGGGGTTAAACTCACCTAACGGCCCCTCATCAGCACCGGCCTCTTCCCCTGTGTGCCATCTTCATTGGTTGGCAAGGGATGACATCACTCCTGCACATTCGAGGTGCGGTGTGGAGGGGCGTGAGGTGTGGAGAGGGGTGTAGTATGAATGTGGGTTCGGTATGGAGGGGGGTGCGGTACGGTGGTGGGTGCGATATTTAGGTGAGTGTGGTGTGGAGTGGAGGGGGTCCAGTGTGGAGGGGGGTGTGTTATGTTGGGTGCAGTGTGGAGGGAGGTGCAGTATGGTGGTGGGTGTTTTATGGAGGGGAGGGGGATGTTGTATGGTGGTGGGTGTGGTATGGAGGTGGGTGCGGTACAGTGGTGGGTGCGGTATGTAGGTGAGTGTGGTGTGGAGGGGGGTGCGGTGTGGAGGGGGGTGTTATGTTGGTGGGTGCAGTGTGCAGGGGGATGTTGTATGGTGGTGGGTGTGGTACGGAGGTGGGTGCGATATGGAGGTGGGTGTGGTCCTGGGTGTGGTGTAGAGGTGGGGGTGGTGTGGAGGGGGTGCGGTATGGTGGTGGGTGCAGTACAGAGGGGGATGTTGTATGGTGGTGTAGTATGGAAGTGGGTGCGGTATGGTGGTGGGCGTGGTATGGTGGTGGGTGCGATATGGAGGTGGGTGCGGTATGTAGGTGAGTGTGGTGTGGAGGGGGTGCGTTATGTTGGTTGGGTGCGGTGTGGAAGGGGGTGTGGTATGGAGGTGGGTGCGATATGGAGGTGGGTGTGGTGCTGGGGGTGGTGTGGAGGGGGTGTGGTATGGTGGTGGGTGCAGTACGGAGGGGAATGTTGTATGGTGGTGTAGTATGGAAGTGGGTGCGGTATGGTGGTGGGTGTGGTACGGAGGTGGTTTGGAGGGGGTGTGATGTGCAGGTGGGTGATGCGTGGAGGGGGTGTGGTGTGTGGAGGTGAGTGTGTTGGTGGCGAGGTGTGTGGTATGTTGGTGGCACGGTGTGGTATGGATGGAGGTGGGTGTGGTATGGAGAGGGGGCGTTGTTTGGAGGGAGGTTGGTGTGGTATGGAGGGGGTTGCGGTTTGGAGGGAGGTGGGCGTGGTAAGGAGGGAGGTGGACTCTGTATTATACAATGTTGCTCAGTATTCTGTCTATTGAAGTCTGAATGTCCAGTTGCTGCTCTGGGAATGCTGACACTTGTAGTCCCACAATGTTGTCTGCTGGGAAGGATCACACACACAGTGCTGTCCTGGGACCTCTGAACTCAGCATCTCTCAGGATCTGATTGGTCTGTTTAGTAAATGGTCTGTGTGTGCAGCTTTGTGTAAAGTGAACACTCCGCCCCCATACTGGAGCCCCTCCCCCTCCATGTACGGGGCGATGAACGGCACCTTGAACAGGAGAGGGGGGCGGAGCGCTGAATGTTTTTACAATTTACATACCGGTGATGCTTTGCCGACTGTGCCTTCTGATAGTTATTTTGTTTTCTATAAAAGCCCCATTTTATGAAGCCTATAGAAGTATTAGGAGGTGAGGGATCGATAGAGCGCCGCTGAGAGGAGAGAAGTAGTAATAGGAATGATGGCGGAGTGAGCTCTCCATGAGCTGAGCAGAGGTCGGGCAGAGTCGGGGTCGGGCTGGTCGCAGAGGTCGGTATACTCTGGTTTCTCTTCAGATCGAATAAATCTTTCGCCTTTTACTAAAGATTTCCGTGGAGAGGAACAATTATGAGTTTACTCCAATTTTTTGAGGCTCGGAGAGATCCGGGCTAACCTTCCTGGTCAATGATAGAGATGATGATATTTAGTGACACAACTATAGGAATGATAATGATTGAGGGGAATATTATTAATTATTGATCTCACAGGAGGATAGATACATTGTAACAGATCAGTCGGTGAGAATATCAGGAAGTCTCCATTTACATGAAGGATTATGAAATTGCAATAAGAGATGTATGTTTCTATGGTATACAATGGGGCCCCCAATGCTGTGCGATTGTTACACGTCAGAATCGCGTCACAAAACACACAAAGTAGCCCAGAAAGTAGCGGATCTTCTTTGGGTGACACGCGGGGCTAACCTTCCTGGTCAATGATAGAAATGAGAATCCTTTGAGGGGTCACTGTAGAAATGATAATAATTGAGTGAAGTTATTAAATATTGATTATCACAGGATAGATACGTTGTAACAGACCAGTCGGTGAGAGTATCAGGAAGGCCCCATTTACATGAAGGAATATAAAATTGCAACAAAACACGAGATCTACGTTTAAATGGCATAAAATGAAAAGAATACAATGCAGTCACTGCAGGAATGATAGTAATCAGGGAAAAGACATTTATTATTGAGAACTTGAGGAGGATAGATGCAAGGGGCGCGGTGATCAATAGATAATAATTGGGTCATTATTGTGGAGAATGTATCAGGAGGCTGGAGATACTTTGTAACAGATCAGATTCTGTCATCGAGTCGCAGGAAGGCCCCATTACGAGGCAATTTGGAGATGCAGCAAAACATGCAATGCACATCTGCGTGTCGATAAGAACACCGAATGTCACAATCACCCCCGGTTCACATCTGTGCGGGTGGTGCCGCTGCGGATCCGCACGTATATCCGTGTAGCTGCACCACCCGCACAGAGAATTGCGGACCCGCGGGCGGGTGCTATTAGTTGTAAGGCACGCCGCCCGCACTGGGAGACGCAACCGCACTGGGAACCTCGGCTGTGTTTTCAAAAGAAATGCAGGGACTTCTTTCCCTGCGTGTCACGGGCACAGAAGTCCATCCAAATGAATGCGCAAAATGCACGGCCACATAGGTATGAAACCGGGGGTCACACTGCAAAGTGCGCTTAGGAACCAATCAACGCTTGCTGCCCAAAATGGAGCGGGGGCTTCTCTTTGGGTGTCAAACACACAACACGTGTCAATGGAGATGAAAACATTAATTTGAGGGTTCCCCTGGTCCTGGGGGGTGGGTGTGAAGAGGGGGACATGGAGTGAAGTTTGGTGTGTTCTGGGGGTCCAATCCCAGGGAGATGGTGGAGAGGATGACAGCCAGGCAACCAGCATTTCCAAACGGAAATCAGGAGTGAAAGCCCATGTGTTTCTCTCATGGCATGTTTCCATGAACCCCTTCAATCCCGGACACTTTTACCCCCTTCCTACCCAGGCCCATTTTCACCTTTCAGTGCTGTCACGTTGAGCGACAGTTGCACGGTCATGCAACATTTCTATCTTCTTTTTTGCACACAAATAGAGCTATGGGGTTTTTTTTTATTTTATGGTAAATAAACAACAAAGAAATGCGTTTTTTTTTTATTTCTGTTATAACATTTTGCAAATAGATAAACTCTCTTCATACATTTATTCCAAAATGTAATCCACTCAATTTCTTTGCTAAAAAAAAAAACCCAAATCAGTGTTTATTGTTTAGTCTGTAGGAAAGTTATAGAGTCTACAACCAACGGATATATATCTGAAAATCGATCGATCCTGATGTACTGACAGCCAATTTCATTTCTTGAGGCCTTTAAAGTGTCAGGACAGTAAAAATACCCCCCAAATGACCCCTTTTTGGAAAGTAGACACTCCAAGGTATTTAGTTAGAGGCATGGCGAGTTTTTTAAAGTTGTCGTTTTTTGTCACTCCACCTCCTCAAACTCGATCTTTCCAAAACAGAGCTCATACTATTCCCTCCAGCCCGTGCCCCCTCCCCCGACTTCTCCATCAAGATCAATAATACAACCATCATTCCCTCCCCTCATGCCAGGGTACTAGGTGTGATCCTAGACTCCCATCTGTCCTTTCAGCCCCAAATCCAATCACTGTCCAAATCGTGCAGACTTCACCTCCGCAACACCTCCAACCTCCGCAACACCTCCAAGCTCCGCAACATCTCCAACCTCCGCAACACTTCCAAGATACGCCCGTTCTTAACCTCGGAAACTACTAAGCAACTTATTCATTCACTTGTAATATCTTGCCTTGACTATTGCAACTCCCTCCTCATTGGCCGACCTCATCACAGGCTATCCCCTCTTCAGCCTATCATGAATGCTGCTGCCAGACTCATCCACCTTACCAATCGTTCCATATCTGCCATCCCTCCACTGATCTCCATTCAGTGTCCTCCACCCCTCTCTGCCAATCCCTCCACTGATCTCCCTTCAGTGTCCTCCATTCCTCTCTGCCAAACCCTCCACCGGCCTCCAGTCAGTGTCCTCCACCCCTCTCTGCCAATCCCTCCACCGGCCTCCACTCAGTGTCCGCCACCCCTCTCTGCCAATCCCTCCACCGGCCTCCACTCAGTGTCCGCCACCCCTCTCTGCCAATCCCTCCTCCGGCCTCCACTCAGTGTCCTCCACCCCTCTCTGCCAATCCCTCCACTGATCTCCATTCAGTGTCCTCCACCCCTCTCTGCCAATCCCTCCACTGATCTCCTTTCAGTGTCCTCCATTCCTTTCTGCCAATCTCTCCACCGGTCTCCACTCAGTGTTTTCCACCCCTCTCTGCCAATCCCTCCACCGGCCTCCACTCAGTGTCCTCCACCCCTCTCTGCCAATCCCTCCACCGGCCTCCAGTCAGTGTCCTCCACCCCTCTCTGCCAATCCCTCCACTCAGTGTCCTCCACTCCTCCCTGCCAATCCCTCCACTGGCTTCCCATTGCCCAACGAATAAAAGTCAAAACATTAACACACAAAACCATTTAAAACTCCGCCCCCAATTACATCTTCAATCTTGTCTCCAAATATCACCCAAACCGTCCTCTCCGCTCCTCCCATGACCTCTTGCTCTCTAGCTCCCTTGTCTCCTCCTCCCATGCTCGTCTCCAGGACTTCTCCAGAGCCTCCCCCTTTTGCAATTGTACACCCAGAGACTGACAGAGTCCTCCATTTTGTTAAGAAATCTCCATGTTGTCCCTCATTCTCCCTCTCTGTTAATCCACAGGGACATATGTGTGTTGGAAGTGTCGCAGGCAAGCCAGAGCCCAGCAGGGAGCCTTGAGGTGCCTGGTTGTCTGAGAGAGCTGTGCAATATCACACCTCATAAAAGATAACTCAAGCCTTCCCAGGAGTTCAAGGCATTCCAACGAAGCAAGAACCAGATAAACACTTTTAAAATCCATTTTTCCTCTATGTCTCATATCTTGGAATATGAGAGACTTACATAAACACCAGGCATATCGTCAGATTGGCCAAGAGGAGACGAACAGTTTGATAGATCACTCTCCTTGGCTGGAATACATAGGAAAGCAGAAAAGTAGATCTCGTGAACCATTCAGTGTAGAATTTCATATTTCATATCTAATCAATCCTCAGACGTGTCTGCATTATAATCTACCTGTGGATGTCACTTGTGCATATGGAAAGTTATGAGCCAAAATATGAACTAAAAGAGATTTTGGCTCTAGTTTAGGTCTACGCCCAGACCTTCCCGCCCTAAACGGGGTATTGGTCCTTGACTTCAGAGACACCCCCTGCTGGGGAACTACAAATTGGGTTGTCAGGCCTAAGAAAGTTAAGTTGAAGAATTCTCCCTTTTTAACATCAGAACCACCTGGGGAGACCCGCACCCTTTTGCTCTGAAACTTGATCTGCTAACCCAGGACTTTGGCAAGTGCTTTAACTCTCTAACTTCTCTCTGTTATCTCTTTGCTGTGCTGTTGTTCTTTGTATATTTATATATATATATTGGTTACATCTTCCTTCTGTAAATATTTTTATTGCACCCGTTTTCCCTTTTAGTAATAAATCTTTCTTTCTGAAAGTGTTGAACTGTTTCTATAGCTCTTTATTGCAATCTACGAATTCCTGCCTCTAAAAGAGCGCTACTGTGTTTGTTTAACCCTCTGTATAACCGGCCTGCGGTGACCGTGTTATACAGGCGATTATCTCAACCATTATAGTGTTATAACTGATAACGCGAGTTTCCTCTTTCTCTGTACAAAAAGGCAGTGGTGGCAGTGTGAAAGGTTAATTGCGTAATTAACCTACCCAGTAACAATCACATTCAGGCTGCTGGTACATAGATTCTGGTCCAATTAGCCGGAAAATCGTTGTGCAGGGTGCAGCTGGGTGTGGCATTGTTACACACGTGACATCGCGGTTTTAGATTGGCTAGTCCTTCGGTCACAAATTTAGTGAGAAGGGCTGGGGTCTGACGCCGCGTTCGTCACATATTGGTGGCAGCGATCGTGGGATCGTCACATATTGGTGGCAGCGATCCTGGGATTGTCACACCCAGGGGTGGACTGACCATTTGGAAACTCGGGCAGCGCCCGAGGGCCCGGGGGTCAGTAGGGGGCCCCATGAGATGCCCCTGGTACCTTTTTCATAGGCTTTTTTGAGTTTGGGCAAGGACACAGGGGCCCCATGATCCCCTATTGCCCGGGGGCCCCATGAGTTGTCAGTCCGCCCCTGGTCACACCCCCATCCTTTGGAACTCTCTACCACAATCTATCTGACTATCGCCTACTCTGCTCACTTTTAGGCGATCTCTGAAAAGCCCTCTCTTCAGGGAAGCCTATCCTGCCTTCAGCTAATAACCGAATCTTCTAATCCTTCAAGCAGTGGATTCTTCTTCTCCCGCAGCACTTTCCTATGGAGACCTTCTCTGGGCCCACTTACCCAGACCCAGTGGTCGGAAAGGTGGTGGAGTTGGTTTGCTTCTATCCCTGTAGAAAATCTAATGGTGGTGCTCCGAATAGTGTAGTAAGATTACGCACTCACCAGATGCGTAATGTAAGTACGTGTTGTATAAACCAGCAGAAGCCTCCTTAAAGGTCTGGTCTGGGGCAGTGGCAATCCTACCTCTGGGTGGGTAGTGTCGTCTGGAGCTCACAGGAATGTTTAGGATCCAGCTGGTCAGAGGTCCCTTTAAGGGCTGGATGGGTGCAGATGCCTGGGTACAGGAACTTCCTCCTCTGGAATCTTTAGATGGCTGGATCAGACAGGCTCTATGGATAGATAACTGGAGCGGTAGAATGGAACACACGGTGGCCTCACCTGCTGCCTCGCACTGACCGCTCTCCCTGCCGCTCAGCGTCCTCGCGCCATCAGGGAAGCCTATCCCGCCCTCAGCTAGTAACGGAATCTTCTACTCCTCCTACCAGTCCATCCCCCACAGTTATTACCTTTTGTACCACCAGCCCCTCGCTCTTAGATTGTAAGCTCCCAGGATCAGGGCCCTCATAACCCTCTTGTATTGAACTGTATTGTTGCTGTATTGTCTCCCGTTATATTGTATATTGTTTGGCGCCATATAAATCCTGTATAATAATACCTCACATTTACATTTACATTTATGTATGGGGGTTGGGGGTGCTTTTGTTTTAATTTTTTTTATTATGTTTAATATTTATTTATTTTATTACAATTTAAAGTTTTCAAACATTTATTTTTAACTTCATTGGTATCCCAAGGATATGTGATATCCCTATGTGTTAGCAGGTAACGGGTCCTCGTTATGGAGACATCAGGGGCCTGATCAAGCATGTTGGCGCGGGGGGGGGGGGTAGGTTCTTCTCTTCTCACTGTGAAAGTGCCCAGATTACATTTACTAAACAGCCAATTGCCATCTGGAAAAAAAAAAAAAAAAAAAAAAAAAAGATCATGGCTGCAGCTGCACCACTTGATGTCCAGGACAGGCTGAGGACAAGTGGTTGATGTACATTGAACAAATGTTCGAACTTTCCCATGACTGCAGTGTCTGCTGCATAGAGTTAGCAGTGCTCTGATTTTACTTGTTGTGGAACCGCAAGGCCCAGCACACACTGGTGGGAGATTGCAGTCCCTGCTGTGCAGTTTTACAAATACTAGAAGGTTTGCTCATTGTTGCATTTTGATTGGTTGCAGCTCTGCAGCTGATTCGGGAGCTGATGGTCACCGATGTGCGGCTGGCACTGCTGAAAGGACTCGTATCTCTCCTTATGACGTCACGGAGAGAGAACACGAAGAATCGCCCGCAGATCCTGGATGGTATGTATGAGAAGACAACACTCAGTGTGACATCCTGACAGCACATGACTACAGGGAGCCAATCATACCTCTGCACTCTCAGGTTCTGAAATAGAAACTGAACCCAAAGAAGAAATCCAGACATTTGATTTATATGAGATGAGAAACTATTAGTGTTTCTTTTTCTTTCTTTTTTTTTTAATGCTGTCAGTCTCTCTGTTGGAGAGATTTCTTCTTCTTTTTTCCTGTTTGGTCACCCATACAGGGAGTGAGGTAAATCTCCCCAGCAGGGGTCACCCATACAGGGAGTGAGGTAAATCTCCCCAGCAGGGGGTCACCCATACAGGGAGTGAGGTAAATCTCCCCAGCAGGGATGCAAATGGCAACGTGATGCTGAGCCTCCATGATTGAAAGTACTGAAATGCAATGAATGAAAAGGGGCGAGGCGAGGCAGAGTCAGGCTGGAGTAGAAAAAATATTCCGTATTTTTCATGCCATAAGATTCACCTGACTATAAGACGCACCTAGGTTTTAGAGGAGGTAAACAAGAAAAAAAATATTCTGAACCAATGGACTGCAGACATAGTACAGGAAATGACCAGAGACTGCGGATGTACTACAGGAGATGACCAGAGACTGCAGACACAGCACAGGAGATGACCAGAGACTGCGGACACAACACAGGAGATGACCAGAGACTGCAGACACAGTACAGGAGATGACCAGAGACTGCGGACACAGTACAGGGATGACCAGAGACTGCGGACACAGTACAGGAGATGACCAGAGACTGCAGACACAGTACAGGAGATGACCAGAGACTGCGGACACAGCACAGGAGATGACCAGAGACTGCAGACACAGTACAGGAGATGACCAGAGACTGCGGACACAGTACAGGAGATGACCAGAGACTGCGGACAGAGTACAGGAAATGACCAGAGACTGTGGACACAGTACAGGAGATGACCAGAGACTGCGGACACAGTACAGGAAATGACCAGAGACTGTGGACATAGTACAGGAGATGACCAGAGACTGCGGACACAGTACAGGAAATGACCAGAGACTGTGGACACAGTACAGGAGATGACCAGAGACTGCGGACATAGTACATGAGATGACCAGAGACTGCGGACACAGTACAGGAGATGACCAGAGACTGCGGACATAGTACAGGAGATGACCAGAGACTGCGGACACAGTACAGGAGATGACCAGAGACTGCAGACACAGTACAGGAGATGACCGGAGACTGCGGACATAGTACAGGAGATGACCAGAGACTGCGGACACAGTACAGGAGATGACCAGAGACTGCGGACACAGTACAGGAGATGACCAGAGACTGCGGACATAGTACAGGGCATGACCAGAGACTGCGGACATAGTACAGGAGATGACCAGAGACTGCGGACACAGTACAGGAGATGACCAGAGACTGCGGACACAGTACAGGAGATGACCAGAGACTGCGGACACAGTACAGGAGATGACCAGAGACTGCGGACACAGTACAGGAGATGACCGGAGACTGCGGACACAGTACAGGAGATGACCAGAGACTGCGGACACAGTACAGGAGATGACCGGAGACTGCGGACACATTACAGAAATCACATTCATTTTAAACTCGAATGTTAAAAGCAAAAGACAATTTTTGAACGACATTCCTTCATTCAGCGAATGTTCAAAGAATTTTCTCATGACTTTTCATACAAATATTCTCATCTGAAAATCTACACGTGTATGACCAGCTTAAGCCGTTTCATTCCAGGAGTGAATCCGGTACAACTGAAGGGGAAGTCAGGGGTCAGCATTAACATTTGCAGGAAGGATCCCTCACTAGTTTCTCTCCTGTGAATGTTGTGCAGAAATGCACTTTAACCGCTTCCCGACCACTCTATAAGAGAAACACTGTTACAGGGCGGCAGGGGTGTGCACAATCACAAATATATGTGATTTTGCATTCCTGGCTAGGAGGCGCGCACCCTACCCGCGCCACCATTCTCGGCCGCCAATCACTGGGTCCCAGCCGGTAATTACCCATCAGTGCCCAGTGATTACCGAGCATCTCCGACAGGGAGGAAGACTGTTAGCAAACAGTCAGCTCGGGCATCCTGATTAGTGTGCTTACAGTGAAGCACCCCCCCCACTCCGCCCCCTTGTAAAACACTCCCTACACACAGTTAACCCTTTGATCGGCCCTCATATTAACCCCTTTCCTGCCCAGTGTCATTAGTAGTGTCAGTGCTGTTTTTTAGCACTGATCACTGTACTGGTGTCACTAGGGATGTCAGTGACACCAAGTCAGTTCCCACTCAGTGTTAGAATGTCTCGTTAAAAGTCGCTGATCGCCGCCATTACTAGTAGAAAAAAAATAAATCCCATTATCTATACCGCCATTTGTGGACGCTATAACTTTCACGTAAACCAATTAATTTACACATATCGGGATTTTTTTTTTAGCAAAGACGAGCGGGAGACATTTTGCTGTAAATTTATGACGAAATTTTATTTTTTTAAATTTTTTACTGGAAGTGTTTAAGCACTCGCCCTCCAGAGGACTGCCCCCCCCCCCCCGCCTTCCTGACCAGGCCGTTTTTTGCGTTATGGCGCTGTGTTACTTTATCTGACAATTGCGCAGTCATGCAACGCTGCACCCAAATTACATTTTACATCCTTTTTTTCCCACGAACTGAGCTTTCTTAAGGTGGTATTTGATCACGTGTGCAGGGTTTTTTTTTGTGCTAGAAGCAAAAAAAGACCGACAATAATGAGAAAAAAAAACCAATATTTTGGACTTTTTGCTATTAAACATGACCAGAAAAAAATGTCAAAAATCAAATTTTGTCATGAATTTCAGCCCAAATTTATTCTGCTCCGTGTCTTTGCTAAAAAAAACAATTCTGATAAATTAATTGGTTTACGTGAAAGTTATAGTGTCTACAAATGGCGGTATAGATTCTGTGATTTTATTTAATTTTTTTTTTCCTACTAGTAATGGCGGCGATCAGCAACTTTTAGCTGGACTGCGACGGGCATTCTGACACTGGGGGGGAACTAACTTGGTGTCACTGACATCCCCAGTGACACCAATACAGTAATCAGTGCTAAAAAACAGCACTGACACTGTACTAATGGCACTGGGCAGGAAGGGGTTAACATGAGAGGGCGATCAAAGGGTTAGCTGTGTGTAGAAAATGTTTTAATAGGGGGCAAAGTGGGGGTGTGTGCTTCACTGTAAACACACTGATCGGGATGGCTGTGCTGTGCAGTGTGCCCAAGCTGACGGAGGAAGACGGTAAACAAAACGGTAATCATCGGCCGGGACCCGGTGATTGACATCCACAGCTGCGAATGGCGGCACGGGTAGGGCGCGCGCGCAGCTCGTGCGCGCGCCCTACCTGGAAATGCAAAATCATGTATATATACGTTATTTTGCACACCTGTGCTGCCCTGTAGCAGTATATCTGCTATACGGCGGCAGGTAAGCGGTTAATAGCAAAAAGTCCAAAATATTGTTTTTTCCTCAAAATTGTCAGTCTTTTTTTTTTTTTAAGCAAAAAAAATTAAAAAATCACATAGGCAATCAAATACCACCGAAAAAAAACTAAATTTGTGGGAAAAAAAGGACGTAAATTTCATTTAGATGCAGCGTTGCACAACCGCGCAATTGTCAGATAAAGTAATGCAGCGCCGTATCGCAAAAGATGGCCTGGTCAGGAAGGGGGGAAATCCTCAGGAGGGGGAGGGGTTTAAATGCCATAAAAGTGTACAGTGAGTAAAAATGATCACAGAGCTGCGAAGATAAACCTAACCTCTGGATCCAACGGACTTCTATCGGTGCTGCCAGGAAGTCCGCGGTGCACATAATGGAATCCAGTGGGAAGTAATTCCTCCTCACCGCAGAGAGATTTCCTCTTATATCTTCCTGCGCTTCCGGGACAGAATACAATAATAGCGGAAAGCGCGCTCTAATCCGGCGTTTATCTTACATAGTTACATAGTTAGTCCGGCTGAAAAAAGACAAAAGTCCATCCAGTTCAACCATTAAAATAACAAAAAAAAAAAAAACAGCTATAATAATTAAAAAAAAAAAATTATAATATTAAAAAAAAAAAGTTATAATTAAATAAAAAAAAAAAAAAATTATAATATTAAAAAAAAGTTATAATTAAAAAAAATTAAAAAAAAATATTATTTTAAAAGAAAAAAAAAGTTATAATTAACTAAAAATAAAAAAAATATAATATTAAAAAAAAAAGTTATAATTAAAAAAATAAAAAAAATTATAATATTAAAAAAAAGTTATAATTAAAAAAAAATTAAAAAAAATATTATTTTAAAAGAAAAAAAAAGTTATAATTAACTAAAAATAAAAAAAAAATATAATATTAAAAAAAAAAGTTATAATTAAAAAAATAAAAAAAATTATAATATTAAAAAAAAGTTATAATTAAAAAAAAATTAAAAAAAATATTATTTTAAAAGAAAAAAAAAAGTTATAATTAACTAAAAATAAAAAATATATAATATTAAAAAAAAAAGTTATAATTAAAAAAATAAAAAAAATTATAATATTAAAAAAAAGTTATAATTAAAAAAAATTTAAAAAAAATATTATTTTAAAAGAAAAAAAAAGTTATAATTAACTAAAAATAAAAAATATATAATATTAAAAAAAAAAGTTATAATTAAAAAAATAAAAAAAATTATAATATTAAAAAAAAGTTATAATTAAAAAAAAATTAAGAAAAATATTATTTTAAAAGAAAAAAAAAGTTATAATTAACTAAAAATAAAAAAAATATAATATTAAAAAAAAAAGTTATAATTAAAAAAATAAAAAAAATTATAATATTAAAAGAAAAAAAAAAAGAAGTTATCTGTCTTCTCTTGCAATGCAGCAGGTTGCTCCAGTCATATTCTAATACAAAGCTTTATTTGTTCTGCTTTTTGTTTAGACCCGACAGCTCCCCAAATTTCGGAACCTTTGCCGATGTTTATTCAGCAAGCCGCCTCTGCTAAAGCCATCGGGTATGTACGAGAGGCGGTGATGAGATAGGTGAACCTAATAGGCTGATTGGTTAACAGAGTCCAAGGAGCAAAGAGCACCGACCAGCTTCTGCATAGTTTTCAGCCTTTTGGCCATCCCCCCCCCCGCTGTTGTTTTGCCCCCTCCCCCCCACATACACACCCCCTCCCTCCTATTGTCCCCACCTCCCTTCTGTCCTACCTACTGTTGCCCCCACTTCCCCCTGTGCTGTCCTCCTGATGTCTTCCCTCCTGTTGTCCTTCCCCTGCTGTTCTACACTCACTGTCCCCGCCCCCGCAGACACAGGTGAAGAGTAATCCGATTGGATGGTTGCAGGATGTTGGCACGGGAGTCCCCCCAGCTGTGCGAGGATCTGATCCAGCTGAGAGTCGTCCATCACCTGCTGTACGCCATGGGGAACACGGAGCACACAGACAGCCAGAGACAGGCCAGCCTGACCTTGGAGGTGAGGGGCCACTCTCACAGTGTATAGGGAGGGGCGTGTGTGTTGGGGGGGGTTCACAGGGGGGGGGGTGAGATTCAGAACATAAACAGGAACGACTGTTACAATGCAAATCTCTTTGACATGTTTTTTTTTTCAGCATTTAATATACTGTGGAAGGGTTGGGACCTCTGTGAGGTTTTGATTGATGTCTGACCCCGCTGGAGGGACTCGTCCTATCTCTGTCTGACCCCACTGGAGGGACTCGTCCTATCTCTGTCTGACCCCACAGGAGGGACTCGTCCTATCTCTGTCTGACCCCGCTGGAGGGACTCGTCCTATCTCTGTCTGACCCCGCTGGAGGGACCCGTCCTATTTCTGTCTGACCCCGCAGGAGGGACTCGTCCTATCTCTGTCTGACCCCGCTGGAGGGACTCGTCCTATCTCTGGAGGGACTCGTCCTATCTCTGTCTGACCCCGCAGAAGGGACTCGTCCTATCTCTGTCTGACCCCGCAGGAGGGACTCGTCCTATCTCTGTCTGACCCCGCAGGAGGGACTCGTCCTATCTCTGTCTGACCCCTCTGGAGGGACTCGTCCTATCTCTGGAGGGACTCGTCCTATCTCTGTAGGGACTCGTCCTATCTCTGTCTGACCCCGCTGGAGGGACTCGTCCTATCTCTGTCTGACCCCGCTGGAGGGACTCGTCCTATCTCTGTCTGACCCCGCTGGAGGGACTCGTCCTATCTCTGTCTGACCCCGCTGGAGGGACTCGTCCTATCTCTGTCTGACCCCGCTGGAGGGACTCGTCCTATCTCTGTCTGACCCCACAGGAGGGACTCGTCCTATCTCTGTCTGACCCCGCTGGAGGGACTCGTCCTACCTCTGTCTGACCCCGCTGGAGGGACTCGTCCTATCTCTGTCTGACCCCTCTGGAGGGACTCGTCCTACCTCTGTCTGACCCCACTGGAGGGACTCATCCTATCTCTTTCTGACCCCGCTGGAGCGACTCGTCCTATCTCTGTCTGACCCCGCTGGAGGGACTCGTCCTATCTCTGTCTGACCCCGCTGGAGGGACACGTCCTATCTCTGTCTAACCCCGCTGGAGGGACTCGTCCTATCTCTGACCCCGCTGGAGGGACTCGTCCTATCTCTGTCTGACCCCGCTGGAGGGACTCGTCCTATCTCTGACCCCGCTGGAGGGACTCGTCCTATCTCTGTCTGACCCCGCTGGAGGGCCTCGTCCTATCTCTGTCTGACCCCACAGGAGGGACTCGTCCTATCTCTGTCTGACCCCGCAGGAGGGACTCGTCCTATCTCTGTCTGACCCCGCAGGAGGGACTCGTCCTATCTCTGTCTGACCCCGCTGGAGGGACTCGTCCTATCTCTGTCTGACCCCGCAGGAGGGACTCGTCCTATCTCTGTCTGACCCCTCTGGAGGGACTCGTCCTATCTCTGTCTGACCCCGCCGGAGGGACTCGTCCTATCTCTATCTGACCCCTCTGGAGGGACTCGTCCTATCTCTGTCTGACCCCGCTGGAGGGCCTCGTCCTATCTCTGTCTGACCCCACAGGAGGGACTCGTCCTATCTCTGTCTGACCCCGCTGGAGGGACTCATCCTATCTCTGTCTGACCCCGCTGGAGGGACTCATCCTATCTCTGTCTGACCCCGCTGGAGGGCCTCGTCCTATCTCTGTCTGACCCCACAGGAGGGACTCGTCCTATCTCTGTCTGACCCCGCTGGAGGGACTCATCCTATCTCTGTCTGACCCCGCTGGAGGGCCTCGTCCTATCTCTGTCTGACCCCACAGGAGGGACTCGTCTTATCTCTGTCTGACCCCGCTGGAGGGACTCATCCTATCTCTGTCTGACCCCACAGGAGGGACTCGTCTTATCTCTGTCTGACCCCGCTGGAGGGACTCGTCCTATCTCTGTCTGACCCCGCTGGAGGGACTCGTCCTATCTCTGTCTGACCTCGCCGGAGGGACTCGTCCTATCTCTGTCTGACCCCGCAGGAGGGACTCGTCCTATCTCTGTCTGACCCCGCCGGAGGGACTCGTCCTATCTCTATCTGACCCCTCTGGAGGGACTCGTCCTATCTCTGTCTGACCCCGCCGGAGGGACTCGTCCTATCTCTATCTGACCCCGCAGGAGGGACTCGTCCTATCTCTGTCTGACCCCGCCGGAGGGACTCGTCCTATCTCTGTCTGACCCCGCCGGAGGGACCCGTCCTATCTCTGTCTGACCCAATGACCATTGGCACTGGGATTGGAAGAGGTGGCCGGTGCTGGGGGGTGATGATCTGCAGAGCAGACCAGTCCTATAGTGCCTAGATATTGGTCGTATACTGTATATAGGTTAATGACGGTAAGTGGCCATATATGTATAAAGGTAACAGGTGGTTAGTGGTCATACATACAGTGGTCACTGGGTGAGGACTCTGGATGGTAAGAGAATTCTGTTGGTCACATATGTAAGTTTTATTTACTAAAAACCTGCCAAAAAATATCTCCTGTTACTCTAGCCCAGGGGTATCAAACTCACGGCCCTTCAGCTGTTGCCAAACTACAAGTCCCATCATGCCTCTGCCTCTGGGAGTCATGCTTGTAACTGGCAATCTTGCAATGCCTCATGGGACTTGTAGTTTGGTAACAGCTGGAGGGCCGCCAGTTTGACACCCGTGCATAGACGTAAGGCAGCTCAGAAAAATGTGTTTTATTGTGTCCGACTCATAGTCCGGCGGCAACTCAAAAATGTGAATTTTAGGAATAGGAAGGCTCAATCCCCCCAGGGGGAATACAGACGGCATTTAATACCTGACAGAGAGTCTAATGCAGGCCATAGATGGGTCAAAAATCGGCCATTTAAAAAAAAAAAAAAACGAAAAATCGGACGTTCCATCGACCTACATTACCACCAACGGTAAAAAAATCGGCCAATTTTTATCCTGTCTATGGCCGGCATTTTACCCCAATAATTACTTCTGTCCCTTGCAGAGACGGGAGCAATACATAATAATAATAAGAAGAAGAATTCCAGTCCGCTATTATATTTTACTTGAAAGTCTTGCGGTTGCAACAATGTATCCATTTGTATCCATTTCGGATACAGATGTTTTTATTTGGATCCAAATGGATACATTGTTGCAAGACTTTTCATATAAAATATAATAGCGGACTGGAATTCTTCTTATTATTTTTATTCTTCTTCTTCCTCTTTTTCTTCTTCTTGCAGGTCACGGCTCATGTGCAGATTTTTTATCAGTAAAACGATTTGCCCATCATTGCTGGGAAAATCAGACCGATCGTCAAAATCGGCCGCAAATTTTCCAACATGCCCGACAAAAAAAATTTGCAAAAAGCCCAAAAAACGGCCAACCAATTAACCCACTAACAGTGCGAAAATCGGCCGATTTTTTTTTTTTTCGACTGAAAAATCGGCCGATTTTAGACCCGTCTATGGCCGGCATAACCCTTCAGTAAATTATTATAGACATTGAGGCAGCTCCTATTGGTTGTTGTGGGATTTCCTCTTGTGTGCTGATTGGATGGGGTGTATGCGAGCTGACAGATGTCTCCTCCCCTCATTGCAGTATTTTGTGTCGTCGTTTCCTACGGTGGAGGAAGATGTGCGGACAGCAATCGGGGAGAAACTATTCCGCATGCTGATGGTAAGATTATATCCGTCATGGGGATTTCCTTGGGAAGGCTTTGCCATTGTTCCCAGTCACATGGCCGCCAGACACAATGGGACTCATTGATAGCAGAGCCTAATGCAGGCCATACAGAACGATTTTTCGTCCGAAAATCATACTGTAATCCAATGGTGCCTCCAACGATTTCAAAAGTCGGTTGTTTTTCACTAATTTTCCAGCATGCCTGATGAACGAAATGGGGAAGAACCATGAAAATCGGCCGATCGGCCGATGCCACTTACAGAGCGAAAATCGGCCGATTATTCTTAGGTCCAATTTTCGGACGAAAATCATTCGGTATTCGAATCGTGTATGGCCTGCATTAGAACAACACTTTCTGTGTTGAAACAAAAAGAAAGCGCACCAACCTTGTGCTTTACCGCAATACGAAACTTGATTTTATTCAAATGAGATATATACTCACAAAGCAGTAAAACAAGCGTGCAAGATCCTCAAAGGAGCACTAAAGTGCAAAACCGGTGCGAGTCACATCAAGGGGGGAGACTCCCAAAAGTTCCGTCGTTTCGAAGGGGGTCCCTTCTTCTTCAGAGCTCCTTTGAGGATCTTGCATGCTTTTTTTACTGCTTTGTTTGTGAGTATATATCTGTAACGGAACCGGACCCCGACTGCACTGGGGTATTTCTGTTAGACTCCCGCTTCCCTGTCCGAACACAGATCCACGGACACCGTTCTTGAACGAAAACCAGGAAATAGACTGCTTTATTTTAACATAGATACAAGATATATATACACAGGGCGGGGCAACACACACCCAGTAACAAGAAACACATCAGCAGGCAGTCCCATCAGGGGGAAGGGCTGCTGGAAACACCTCCCACCAAGCCAGTACACAAACACATACATCCCATAATAGTTTGCTCCCAAGCAAGACCCACAATAGAACAATGGGATGCAACCACATGACAATAAACAATGAATAACTCCCCACCCCAATATTAGGACATATCACCCTGCACCTCTAACAGGCACAGGGTGACTTACACATAATAGGGATATGGGGAGCTGAGACAGGGGTCTCCCCACCTCTCTAAAGTGAACTGTGTTCCATGGGCCCCCCCACCCAAAGTGACTCCCGTCACAATATCTCATTTTAATAAAATCAAGTTTTGAGGTAATACGCAAGGTCGGTGCGCTTTCTTTTTGTTTCACTTTGCAGTACTGGTCGGGCTTCCCCAGCCTTGTTAAGAGCTGCACAACCTTTGATCCATTGGTGGACGAACTTCCATAAGTGGTCCATCCACCCGCCCACCCTTGATCTGGGTCCCTGAGCGCAGGAGGTGTTGTTTCTATTTCCACTTTCTGTGTTACCCCTCAGAGCCAATCAGGTTCCAGCTGTATTCTATACTGGCAGAATGGGAGGAAGAATCTGATTGGTCCCCAAAGATAACCCAGTGCCTGTTTCAGACACTTTTGTAGATAATGGCCAGAGTTTTCATCAGGAAGGGAGTCAATAAGTCCCCGGGAACACCAAATCTGACTTTTAAATCGTGCGACTTCGCTTGATGTCAGATGTCAGTCCGACTTCAGGTGCAACTTGGAAGACATCTGTGCAACTTCATGCATGGTGTCTATGCAAGTCAAACATTAAGCTCATCACTACCTGGCACTTTGAGGTCCACCTTGCTAGTCCTGGGTTGGACCCCCTTTTACCTTCATTCTTCGTGGCACAGATTCAACAAGATGTTGGAAACATTCCTCAGAGATTTTGGTCCATATTGACGCAGTTGCTACAGATTTGTCAGCTGCACATCCATGACGGGAAACTCCCGTTCCACCTCATCTAAAAGGGTGCTCTATTGGATGGAGATCTGGTGACTGTGGAGGCCATTGGAGTCCAGTGACCTCATTGTCATGTTCCAGAAACCAGTTGGAGATGATTTGAGCTTTGTGACATGGAGCATTATCCTGCTGGAAGGAGCCATCAGAAGATGGGGAGACTGGAGTCATAAAGGAATGGACATGGTCAGCAATGACCCTCTGGTAGCCTGTGGTATTTAAACGATGCTCAATTGATACCAAGGAGTCCAAAGTTTGCCAAGAAAATCCCCCCCACACCATGACACCACCTGCCTGAACCATTGACACAAGGCAGGATGGATCCACCACACCATGACCCCACCACCACCAGCCTGAACCATTGATACAAGGCAGGATGGATCCACCACACCATGACACCACCACCAGCCTGAACCATTGATACAAGGCAGGATGGATCCACCACACCATGACACCACCACCAGCCTGAACCATTGATACAAGGCAGGATGTGTCCACCACACCATGACACCACCACCACCAGCCTGAACCATTGATACAAGGCAGGATGGATCCACCACACCATGACACCACCACCACCAGCCTGAACCGTTGATACAAGGCAGAATGGATCCACCATAGCATGACACCACCACCACCAGCCTGAACCATTGATACAAGGCAGGATGGAGATTTTTTTTTTTTATTTATGTATTAATGTCATACATATCCATCCTCAACTTATATATAAAAGTACAAAGTAAAATAAATAGAATAAATAAATACAAAACTAAACAAAGAAACTGAAAAAGTCCCAACAACCCCTGTGGGAGAAATAATAAACAAAGAACATAAAAGTCCATAACCTGAAAGGAAAAAACGGAACTTATATACAATATGTACAGTACAAGGCCTCTATGGCCAAGACCATATAATTAGGAGCCTTCATGGCTCAGACATAAACGTAAACCATAAACAATTTCCATACTAAACCTGCCGCTTACGGCCTATATGGCCCAAACTATACACAAAAACACCTAACCATTTTATACACTATGGGGGAGGGCTAAGGAACCCGCAGATCTTCCACGTCTGACACCTACAACCTACCATACAAAAGGCTACCAAAAAGACCGAAACGCAAAAGCTAGGGAGTGCAAGAGGCAGAAAACAGGGACAGTTCCCATCACCCGAGATCAACAGACCGCAGCAACAGGCTTGATGTTCCTCCACGCCTCCATCCAAGCCCTACGCCGCAGCCTGTCTTTCTCAAGACCCCGAATTTTCCCAACCTCACCAAGAATGTCACTCACCACCACCTGAACAGGGAGGACCTTCTGCCGAATGGAGACCTGACACCGTGCCATCCAAGTGTAGTAACGGACAACTAAGCTGACTAAAAACAAGGTGTCCAAATCAAAACCCATGCGACACTCGAATGCTCCGTACACCCACTCCGCATACGACATGCGATGGAGGAAAGGAACACCCAGAGACCCTCCCACCTGTTTATACACCTCTACGTTAAAGGGGCACTGAAGCAAGAAGTGGTCCATAGTCTCCACTTCACCCCCACACTCCGACCTCGGACAACCACGGTCATCCGGAGGACGGTACTTCAGGTTACCCCTCACGTAGAGCCTGCCGTGGAAGGCGAGCCAGGCCTGGTCCCGCAACTTCAGGGGGATCCGCTCCAGATTTATCAACCGCAAACCCTCCCTCAAAACATGGCCCGGGCAATCTCTCAAGGCCAGCGGCGCATGGAAAGCAGATGCCACAATCCTCTCACCCAGGAGCCTCCTAGGGAGGGACCGGACCTCCTCCGCAGTCACATGCCACCGCCGGAGTAACTTCAGGCACGGGGCCGCATAAGCCGGGAGCTTACCATGCTTGACCCGCAGGCTTCTCACTGGCCCACCACTCTCCCAACTGTGCAGAAAGGGTCCAAACCAGATCCGGAACAGTCCTACCCATGCAGGCGGACTCTCTGCCAGCATGTTACCAAAGTTATGTTTCAAGAACATCAGAGAGAAAAAGACCACCGGGTTGACCATACCTAGGCCACCCTCCCGCCTGGATGAGTAAGTCACGTCCCTCTTGACGAGGTTCAGCCGATTCCCCCATAACATCTGGAAGAAACAGCTATAGATCCTCGCATAGAGCGATTCTGGCAAGAGGCAAACAAAGCTGACGTATAAAAAGACTGGGAGCAGGAAAGTCTTGATCAAGTCAACCCTTTCCCTCAAGGAGAGCCGCCACCCCTTCCAGCATCTCACTTTGACCTCGGCATCCGACAGCCTGGATTCCCAATTTTGCTTGCTGTAATCAGCAGGGCCAAAATTGATGCCCAACACTTTGATGTTCGGCTGAGGCACTGGGAAGGCGTCCGGGAGTGAGAAGCTCTCACCCTCCCTGCCCATCCAAAGAACTTCACATTTGTCCTGATTGACCTTGGAACCTGATGCCTCGGCATACTGATCCATTACTAAAACCACCTCCTGCGCCTCCTCTGGTCCAGAAATGAAAACAGAAACGTCATCAGCATAAGCCACAACTCTCAAAGGCGGATCTCCAGTGGCACCCACCGGCACCCCGCTCACCGCCCCACCATCTAGCCTCCTGACGAAGGGGTCGATGGCAAAGGCATAGAGCAAGGGACTCAGCGGGCACCCCTGGCGCACCCCAGATCCAACCTCAAAGGGCTGCCCAACCCAACCATTCACCAACATGAAGCTCTCAGCCCCTTGGTACAAAGTCTTCAACCAGCCGATGAACCTCCCCTCCAAACCATACCGGTCTAGGAGATGCCAGAGGTACTTGTGATCAACTCGATCAAAGGCCTTTGCCTGATCCACCGCCAGCAAGTACTTTCCCCATCCTTCAGCCTTACATCGCTCCAGAGCCTCCCGGACAGCTAACACCGCTGTAAAGGTACTCCTGCCCTGAACCGAGCAATGCTGCTGATGGGAAAGCAAACTGTCTGCCACTGACGACAAGCGCCAGAACAAGATCTTCGCCAGAACCTTTCTATCGACATTGAGGAGGCTGATGGGGCGCCAGTTCTCAATAGCCGAAGGATCCTTACCCTTTGACAGGAGGATAACTGCAGACTGTCTCATGGAAGGAGGGAGAGATCCCTCATCCAGACAGCTGTTATACACTTCCGTGAGACGAGGTGCCAGGCGGGATTTAAAAGCCTTAAAAAATTCGGCTGTCAGACCGTCTGGCCCAGGAGTCTTCTTAATGGCCAGACTATCAATTGCTCTGGACACCTCTTCTGCAGTAATCTCTCCAGTCAAACTCGCCAGAGGGACATCACTGTCCAGACCAGGCGTGGATTCCAAAAAGCTCGACATCCCTGTCCGGTCAAGGTGCTTCTCACTCAGTAAATCCGCATAAAAGGACCTGGAGACCTCCAGAATCCCCGACCTGGATTTAGTCAGGGACCCCGTACTATCCCTCAGAGCAGAGATCGTCTTAACTGCTGCACTCCGTTTGCAATTCTGGAAAGGGTCGGGTGAGTGGTATTTCCCATAATCCCTCTCCAGAACCAAAGAGGCACGCCGATCATACTGGAATTGCCTGAGGAGAAGCTTTACCTCCGAGATTGCCCCCGAATCTCCACCGCTAGAAACAAGGCGGTCGAGCTTCCTCCGCAACCGCTGGTAGGCGTTATACTGTTTAAACTGCCGTCTCTTACCAATGGCCTTGAAAAACCTGCTGATCCGCACCTTGGTGAGCTCCCACCACTCAGACTTACTGCCGCAGAAATCCAGCACAGTCTCCTGCGCCTGAAAGAACTCCTCGAAAGATCGTCTCACCTCCTCGTCCTCCAGCAGAGACGAATTCATCCTCCAGATGCCCTTTCCTCTCAGCGGCGTGTCTGAAATATTCAAGGTGACAGATAGCATAAGGTGATCGGAAAACTCCACCGCCCGACACTCAGGTGCCGAGAAGGCAGAGTTCTCCTTCAAAAAAAACCTGTCTATCCTACTCTGGCTATTACCTCTCCTATAGGTGAAACCCGTGCCGTCTGGGACCAAGCGTCAACCAGACCTGCCTCCCTGACTATAGCATTTAGAAAAACGCTGTCGTATCCCAGCCTGTCAGTGAAGCCTCTCCTGTCCTTGGGCCTAGTAATGGTGTTAAAATCACCTCCAAAGACCACCAGCCGGGATGTAAAGAGGTAAGGTTTAATCCTCGCAAAGAGGTTCTTCCTGTCCCACTTGGACTGTGGGCCATAGATATTGATGAGCCGGAGCTCTTGCCCCCTTACGAGAACATCCAGAATCAGACATCTTCCGATCTCTACCTCAATTATCCGCCGACACGTTACCATGCCGGTAAAAAGCACCGCGACTCCGCTGTAAGGCTCAGCCGCAAGAGACCAGTAGGAGGGCCCACGCCTCCACTCACGCTTGGCCAGATGGACATCAGCCAAGGTGGGCAACCTGGTCTCCTGCAAAAAGAAAATATCAGCTTCCATCCCACTGATCAAAAATAAGGCTGTTTCTCTAGCACTTACAGACTTTATGCTGGCAACATTAATGGTTGCCACCTTTATCGGAGCGGGAACTGCCATTAAGATAATTGAGAGGGACGTTTCTTAACCCTCCTCCTGACTTTTTTAGCAGGGTCCCTTACACGCTTCAGGAGCCCTCTCGCTTCCTCATCCTCCATCGGAGAAGTGGGATCCAACTCACCCTCATCCCCCGATAGAGCCCCAAACCGGTTTTCCAGGGCCACCTCCCCCACCTCCAGAGAGGAGACTGACCCCGCAGGGGATAGAACAGGCCTATTATGCCTACCCCCAGACACCTGGGACCACCCCTCCTCCTCCTGAGCCCCTACCGGGACAGAACCCTGGGACTCCTGAGGCCCCTTACCAGGCTTCTCCCTCCGCAAAGGCAAGAGCACAGGGGGAGCGGCCACAACTACGCTAGACCTTGCCTCCACCAACCCAGCCCCCCTAGCAGCCTCCCTCAGCAGTTTCTTGTTCCTAGGAGGGGGGACAGGCATGCCAGAAGGGGCGACAGAGGACACAACTGGGACAGATGGGGCAGAAGGGGCAGAGACCAAAGAAGCCTCAGCAGCCTCCACCTCCCCCGCCAGGGTAGCTGCCAAAGCCGAAGCAGCCCTCACTAACTCCTCCCCCGCCTCCTCCGCATCCATGCGGGAAAACTCAGCTGCCAACTCTCCCACAGGGAGGTTATGGAGGGCTTCTGGGCACCTGTTGTACGAGTGCCCCTCCGTACCACAGAGGTTGCACTTGATGATATTGCAATCTCTTGCCAAGTGCCCTATCTCCTGGCAGAGAGAGCAACGTACAACTGGGCAGGTGGCAGCAAAATGCCCCTTAGCCCCACACCGGTGACAGACCCTCGGCTGGCCAGGATAAAAGATAATTAACCGATCCTTCCCCAAGAACGCAGAGGAGGGGACATGCTGGATAACATTCCCGACCACACGGAGGCGAACAGAAGCCGTCCACCCACCGGTCCATATCCCCCGGTCATCCAGGACCTTTCCCAAGGGCCCCAACACATCTCCATACCTGCCCAACCAGACCTGGATATCCGCAGCAGGGATGGATTCATTCCGCACCAGGATTGTAACCCTCTTAACCAGGGACTGACGGGACAAAAGCCGGGGGGTCAAACCCACCCACCTGGGACTGGACACAAAAGTGGCCTCATACCGCTGCCAAAACAAATCAAGTTGGTCAGGCCGCATGAAAGAGACATCATATTCCCCGGTCCCAACCGGAGCGATAAAGGCAAAGATTTCACTTGCCTGGAACCCCATCTCCAGAATCCGGTCGATTACCTCCCTCCTACCAAGGGGGGGACCCACCCCTGTCCACTTAATTTGGACAACATTGCGCCTGGCTGCTGAAGTGGGTAGGTTGCCTGCCCTTGCCCTGGCTGACCCCATGGGCACTGGACCACCCCTAACCGCCGCGGAGTAGCTCAACGCGGGCTTAGGGACACTTATACCAGGGGATCCTGCAGGAGGAACCACTGCACTGGCAGCCAAGACAGGGGGCACAGGCTGTGAAACACTGGGACCCCAGGGAGCTGGGAGTTGGACATCACCCACCTGGGCAGGGGAGCCCACCTGGACATGACCCACAGGAGCCTGTACTAGAGGCTCAGAAGACAAATCCCCCTGAGGACTAATATGAGGCTGTACACCCGCAGCCATCACAACCCCCGAGGGGGCGGGGCCCGGCAGGACTACTGGGGAGAGGAGACCCCTAGTCAGAACCGTGGGGCGGACCTGCGCTCCTGACACATCAACAGATATGACATTTGTCACCCCCATGCCCGAGAATACCTCACCAGTCCCAGTAGCAGAGTCCTGTCCATTGTGTCCTGAGGGAAGTTCCCCAGCCTTAGCCAGCACCTCCTGCAGACTGTGATCCAGCCGCACGAAAGCGGCACGCTCCCTGGCCACCGGCTTGGCGGGTTTGCGCAGGATGACGTCACTTCCGGCGTCCACTTCCTCCTCCTCGGATGAAAACTGGAAGTCCGCATGACGCAGTTCCGGTCCTTCCTCCACCGTAAACTGGAGCCCACCTGCCAGCTCTGCCTCCTCCATCTGTGTCCCCCAATCCGTGGGACGCTGCCCAGGGGGGAGAGACTCTGATAATTCTGCAGCCGCACGCTCCTCCATATCAGGCCGAACCTCTTCCTCCACCGACACAGTGGGCTCAGCCAGCCCCTGTCTCCTCTCACCATCCTCCGACAACTCCACTGCAAGATCCTCCACAGATGAGGCCTCCTCCACAGGGCCCCGCACAGCCGCTACCCTGCGGCCCCTCGCGGCCTTGAACTTGGCCTCATTTAGATACCGCTCACTAAGGGCCCCACTCTTCCGCTGCAGCGCCAAAACATACCGCTCCTGTTGGGACACCTGGAGCTCCAAGGCCTCCAGACCTGGCTTCATCGCCTGCCTCTTGGAGGACCACACGCGTAAGTAAGAGGTGCGCAGCTTCTTCAAATCAAGAGACAGCTTCTTAAGCTTTGCCCCCTCCTGCTCCACCAGCCTGATCCGAGCCGCCACACGCTCCCTGTATTGGGAGTAGGTCTCCCCCATCTTTGGGCCCGTTCCCAGGTCCTCCACTGCTGGGATTCGGAGGCCGGTACTAAGTCCCTCCAGGGTACTAACCTCGCTGGACTCAGGTCCCTCCTTCCTTCCTGGATCGGGCAGGGCACTTGGGGTCCCAGGCTTCTTCCCTCCAGGACTAGGCCCAGGGTCTTCCATCCTGTTTAAGCCGGATACATCCCCTGAGGTCCCAGGCTTTGGGGCCTTCAGGTCAGCAGAACCAGGCCCAGGGACCGACATCCCACCTGGGCTGGGTTGGGGCAGGCAAGCCCCAGGCCCCTCAAGCTGTCCTGCAGCTCAGCAGCAGCAGCTCCTCACACAGCCTCTCCTCACAGATCCAGGAAATGACTGACCTGCTGTGCAGGCTGCAGTACCAGTGCTGGCCAGCGGATCACCAGGCAGGATGGATCCACCACACCATGACACCACCACCACCAGCCTGAACCATTGATACAAGGCAGGATGGATCCCCCACACCATGACACCACCACCACCAGCCTGAACCGTTGATACAAGGCAGGATGGATCCCCCACACCATGACACCACCACCACCAGCCTGAACCGTTGATACAAGGCAGGATGGATCCCCCACACCATGACACCACCACCACCAGCCTGAACCATTGATACAAGGCAGGATGGATCCACCACACCATGACACCACCACCACCAGCCTGAGCCATTGATACAAAGCAGGATGGATCCCCCACACCATGACACCACCACCAGCCTGAACCGTTGATACAAGGCAGGATAGATCCACCACACCATGACACCACCAGCCTGAACCATTGATACAAGGCAGGATGGATCCACCACACCATGACACCACCACCACCAGCCTGAGCCATTGATACAAGGCAGGATGGATCCCCCACACCATGACACCACCACCAGCCTGAACCGTTGATACAAGGCAGGATAGATCCACCACACCATGACACCACCACCACCAGCCTGAACCATTGATACAAGGCAGGATGGATCCACCACACCATGACACCACCACCACCAGCCTGAGCCATTGATACAAGGCAGGATGGATCCCCCACACCATGACACCACCACCAGCCTGAACCGTTGATACAAGGCAGGATAGATCCACCACACCATGACACCACCACCACCAGCCTGAACCATTGATACAAGGCAGGATGGATCCACCACACAACATGACACCACCAGCCTGAACTGTTGATACAAGGCAGGATGGATCCACCACACCATGACACCACCACCACCAGCCTGAACCGTTGATACAAGGCAGGATGGATCCACCACACCATGACACCACCACCAGCCTGAACCGTTGATACAAGGCAGGATGGATCCACCACACCATGACACCACCATACAAAGCAGGATGGTCATCAACAATACTCAGGTAGGCCATGGCATTTAAATGATGCTCAATTGATACCAAGGGGCCCAAAGTGTGCCAAGAAAATCTCCCCCACACCATGACACCACCACCAGCCCGAACCGTTGATACAATGCAGGATGGATCCACCACACCATGACACCACCAGACTGAACCATCTAAGCTTGGCTTGGGCTGTCTCAGAAAGATACATTCAGTGGAGAAGTGCGAATGGGATCAAGACCTGGAGTAGGAGGGAGCAAGAAGCACAGAGTGAATACAGCAGCACTCTCTGGGATCTACAAGGGATCTACTGCCATTTGTAGCAAGCTTTCTAAGGATAGCACTGAGCTCAATCCTTTATCCTTGTCCCAGGAGATCTTCTGAGAAGCCAGGAGGGCTAGTAGTGTCTGCAGGCTGTGGAGCGGAGAACAGCTCTATGGGGGGGGGGGAGAAGACGTCTCTTCTTGTATCTACAGGCAGTAAAGTGATTTTTGAGGGCTGCTAGTTCCTTGCCTGTAAAGGGGCGGCTGCTACTGATCCACAACGTCTGGCGACTTTCAGGAAAAAGAACAGTCCAGGATCTGCCTTGGTACGTAGGAGGGAAGCGTCACCCTTCCATTGTTTCAAGCCAAACTGGACATCCCGTCATCCCTATTCCCCATCCAAATTCATTTCCCCTTATAAAATAGCAAAACCAAGGCATGGACTGGTCATTGTTTCTGGATGCAAGTTGGTTTGGGAAATACCTGTTGCCTGGCCGTGCGGAGAGAGGCTTAGGGATACCCACAACACAGCGGCCCTCACGAGGGTAGCACTACACATGCACAATATTTACAGTAAGTTTCCAGCTGTATCTAACGGCACCATTGCATGGAGGTGCTGGGAAGTGCGGGGCGGTAAACATTCAGAGTCCAATTGCAGGAAACAGAATTTGCGTTAAAGTTTAGGTTGGCACTTCACAAACAGCCCAGGGGGGAAGGCGCCCCACCGGGAACATTCACAGGACGTAACAGTGATGTGTAGCAGAGCAGGTCTCGGATGTACTAACAGCATCTGTTTCGAGGAGGGAATGCGGCCTGGCCGGTCTGTACCCAAATGGGAAAATTCCAGTAAGGATGACAAAGTCCCTACCATTTCCCTGCTCGTCTGGAACCTTTCCCTCCGCTATGCACTGTCTCTGACAGATGAGTGACATTTCCCTACACTCCCCTCAGGTGGATTGCATGACAAGCCGAGCCAGGGTCATCATTAGAGTCTGCCTGACCCCAGAGTCACATGGGGCGACAGCATCCAACTGAATAGGTGCTCCAGTGCCACAGGAAACCATAGAGGAACCATGTTCCTTTTTGACTTCTCCTTCTGCAATGCAGCGGCAGTTGAGCGCCACCGGCAGTGTAGAAAGTAGACTGCACCTGCATGGACAACATCTGCCATAGCAAGATGCACAGGTCGCCCACTACCAATTAGGTCCAACCAAAAGTCTCAGCTGCCCAGTTTCTACTAGCACACCTCTACCTAGGACCACCAAGCTGGCACCCATCAGGGGCAGGTTCCCAGACAAACCCATCTAAGTCAACCCCTCCCCCGCCCTTCTTCCAGGAGGAGGACCTCCTTCTACATTGGAATGGACAATACAATATGAAATACATCCAGACTGACTACAAACAATATAACACGAGATAAAAAATGCTGAAGACACCCCCCCCCACCACCACCACCACCACCACCACCCTTCCCCAACACTCTTCAGTCCATGGCCAAGAATAATGCTGATTGGTTACAGGAGCAGAACACAGTAAAATCCATTCATCGAACGATCTGAATATTTCAATATCTGCCACTTGCTTGCATGGGAAAGAACATCGTATTCAATGGGGATTTTACATTTACATCAATATTTAAGCTTTTTCCTAGAAGTAATAGGATCTCCTTCATTGATTTTCAATTATATTTCAGTATCTGCTAGTTATACAATAAGAAAGTCTGGAAACATTCATGAATATATTTTTAAATACAGAGAAATTAAACAAATGCTGCTGGTAAAGATATTCAATATATATATATACAGTGGGGCAAAAAAGTATTTAGTCCCCACAATGGTGCAAGTTCTCCCACTTACAAAGATGAGAGAGGCCTGTAATTGGCATCATAGAGAGACCTCAACTATGAGAGACAAAATGAGAAAACAAATCCAGACAATCTCATTGGCTGATCTGGAAAGAATTTATTTGCAAATTATGGTGGAAAATAAGTATTTGGTGAATATGAAAAGTTCATGTCAATACTTTGTTATATATCCTTTGTTGGCAATGACAGAGGTCAGACGTTTCCTGGAAGTCTTCACAAGGTTGGCACACACTGTTGCTGGTATGTTGGCCCATCCTCCATGCAGATCTCCTCCTCCATGCAGATCTCCTCTAGAGCAGTGATGTTTTGGGGCTGTCGCTGGACAACACGGACTTTCAACTCCCTCCAAAGGTTTTCTATGGGGTTGAGATCTGGAGACTGGCTAGGCCACTCCAGGACCTTGAAATGCTTCTTACGAAGCCCCTCCTTTGTTGCCCGGGTGGTATGTTTGGGATCATTGTCATGTTGGAAGACCCAGCCATGTTTCATCTTCAATGCCCTTGCTGATGGAAGGAGGTTTGCACCCAAAATCTCACGATACATGGCCCCATTCATTCTGTCCTGTACATGGATCAGTCGTCCTGGTCCCTTTGCGGAGAAACAGCCCCAAAGCATGATGTTGCCACCCCCATGCTTCACAGTAGGTATGGTGTTGTTTGGATGCAACTCAGCATTCTCTCTCCTCCAAACACGACGAGTTGTGTTTCTACCAAACAGTTCTATTTTGGTTTCATCTGACCATATGACATTCTCCCAATCCTCTTCTGGATCATCCAAATGCTCTCTAGCAAACTTCAGACGGGCCCCGACATGTACTGGCTTAAGCAGGGGGACACGTCTGGCACTGCAGGATCTGAGTCCCTGGCGGCGTAGTGTGCTACTGATGGTAGCCTTTGTTACGTTGGTCCCAGATCTCTGCAGGTCATTCACTAGGTCCCCCCGTGTGGTCCTGGGATTTTTGCTCACCATTCTTGTGATCATTTTGACCCCACGGGGTGAGATCTTGCGTGGAGCCCCAGATCGAGGGAGATTATCAGTGGTCTTGTATGTCTTCCATTTTCTAATTATTGCTCCCACAGTTGATTTGTTCACACCAAGCTGCTTGCCTATTGCAGATTCAGTCTTCCCAGCCTGGTGCAGGTCTACAATTTTGTTTCTGGTGTCCTTCGACAGCTCTTTGGTCTTCACCATAGTGGAGTTTGGAGTGTGACTGTTTGAAGTTGTGGACAGGTGTCTTTTATACTGATAACAAGTTCAAACAGGTGCCATTGATACAGGTAATGAGTGCAGGACAGAGGAGCCTCTTAAAGAAGAAGGTCCAGGTCTGTGAGAGCCAGAAATCTTGCTTGTTTGTAGGTCACCAAATACTTATTTTCCACCATAATTTGCAAATCAATTCTTTCCAGATCAGCCAATGAGATTGTCTGGATTTGTTTTCTCATTTTGTCTCTCATAGTTGAGGTCTCCCTATGATGCCAATTACAGGCCTCTCTCATCTCTGTAAGTGGGAGAACTTGTACAATTGGTGGGGACTGAATACTTTTTTGCTCCACTGTATATATATTATACATACATACACACAGTGAGGAACAGAAGTATGTGAACCCCCTGCGATTCTGCAAGTTCTCCCACTTCTCCATCATGGAGGGTCTGACATTCACATTGTAGGGGATTCCTACTCTGAGGACAGAATTCAGGAGATCACATTGTATGATTTGTAAAGAATGTATTTGTCTCGCACGGCTGAACAGAAGTATTTGAACACCTAAGAAACAGCAAGAATTCTGGCTCTCAAAGACCTGTTACTGCGCCTTTGTAAAGTCCCCCTCTACTCCACTCATTCATCTCACTTAGTAGCACCTGTCTGAGCTCTTTAAAGACACCTGTCCACCCCACAGTCAGTCAGACGCCAACTACTACCATGGGCAAGACCAAAGAGCTGTCAAAAGACACCAGAGACAAAATTGTGGATCTCCACAAAGCTGGAAAGGGCTACGGGGCAATTGCCAAGCAGCTTGGTGAAAATAGATCAACTGTTGGAGCAATTGTTAGAAAATGGAAGAGGCTAAAGACGACTGTCAGTCTCCCTCGGACTGGGGCTCCATGCAAGATGTCCCCTCGTGGGGTATCACTGATGAGAAGAAGGTGAGGAATCAGCCCAGAACTACAAGGGAAGAGCTGGTCAATGACATGAAGAGAGCTGGGACCACAGTTTCAAAGGTCACTGTCGGTAGAACACTACGCCGTCATGGTTTCCAATCATGCATTGCACGGAAGGTTCCCCTGCTCAGGTCATCACATGT
Organism: Staurois parvus; assembly: GCF_062004578.1. Lineage (NCBI taxonomy): Eukaryota > Metazoa > Chordata > Amphibia > Anura > Ranidae > Staurois > Staurois parvus. The sequence continues at coordinate 113,085 of NW_028320560.1, forward strand.
CCGGGCCCGTCTGAAGGTTCCCCTGCTCCAGTCATCACATGTCCAGGCCCGTCTGAAGGTTCCCCTGCTCCAGTCATCACATGTCCAGGCCCGTCTGAAGGTTCCCCTGCCCAAGTCATCACATGTCCAGGCCCGTCTGAAGGTTCCCCTGCTCCAGTCATCACATGTCCAGGCCCGTCTGAAGGTTCCCCTGCTCAAGTCATCACATGTCCAGGCCCGTCTGAAGGTTGCCAATGACCATCTGGATGATCCAGAGGAGGCATGGGAGAAAGTCATGTGGTCAGATGAGACCAAAGGAGAACTTTTTGGTCTAAACTTCACTCGTCGTGTTTGAAGGAAAAAGAAGGATGAGTTGCATCCCAAGAACACCATCCCTACTGTGAAGCATGGGGGTGGTAACATCATGCTTTGGGGGTGCTTTTCTGCGAAGGGGACAGGACGACTGCACTGTATTAAGGAGAGGATGAATGGGGCCATTTATTGTGAGATTTTGAGCGACAACCTCCTTCCCTTAGTCAGAGCATTGAAGATGGGTCGTGGCTGGGTCTTCCAACATGACAACGACCCGAAGCACACAGCCAGGAGAACCAAGGAGTGGCCCCGTAAGAAGCATATCAAGGTTCTGGAGTGGCCTAGCCAGTCTCCACATATAAATCCAATAGAACATCTTTGGAGGGAGCTGAAACTCCATGTTGCTCAGCGACAGCCTCGAAACCTGACAGATCTAGAGGAGATCGGTGTGGAGGAGTCGGCCAAAATCCCTGTTGCAGTGCAAACCTGGCCAAGGACTACAGGAAACGTCTGACCTCTGGAATTGCAGACAAAGGCTTCTGTACCAAATATTAACACGGATCTTCTCAGGGGTTCAAATACTTCTGTTCAGCCGTGCGAGACAAATACATTCTTTACAAATCATACAATGTGATCTCCTGAATTCTGTCCTCAGAGTGGGAATCCCCTGCAATGTGAATGTCAGACCCTCCATGATGGAGAAGCGGGAGAACTTGCAGAATCGAAGGGGGTTCAAATACTTCTGTTCCTCACTGACACAGTGGAACACCAATTGTTGGACGGGACCCGTGTGTAAGGTCCCAATCATGTGATCACTGATTGGCCAATCAGTGATCACATGCAGAGTAGTAAGCAAGATCTCACTTCTGACATCATTGCTTACTACATGTGAAATCTGTGAATGATCACAGAGGTCACATGGTACAGGACCATTCACAACAGCCTTGTACCATGTGACAAGCTGTGACCAATCACAGCTCGCACAGTATTTCTCAATGGCTGCAGGAATGCAGCCAAAGAGAAGGAGAAAGGATTGCTTTTACAGCCTTTATGGGTGTAAAAGCAATCAGTGTAATAAAAAAAAAATCTTCATCACCCCCCACAAGTAGTACAGTGTCACCATGGTAACCTGTACTGCTAAGGTGACAGTATGTAAAAAAAAACAAAAAAAAAAAACAAATAATAATATAAGAAAATAAAGTAAAAATGTAAAAAAATGTTTTTAAAAATAATAATATTTGGTTATAAACTAAATTGTTTTTTTTTTTTACTAAAAAGATAACTGAATAAATTTTGCCAATATTAATTATTTCATCTTTTTTCCAAATTTTTGGACTTTTTCATTTATATAGCAAAAAAAAATAAAAATCCCAGCGGTGAATAAATACCACCAAAAAAAGCTGTATCTGTCTTAAAAAAATGCTAAAAAATTCATATGGGTGCAGTGTTGCATGACTGCGCAATTGTCATTCAAAGTGTGATAGCGCTGAAAGCTGAAAATTGTCCTGGACAGGAAGGGGGGGGGGGAAAGTGTCCGGACAGGAAGGGGGGGGAGTGTCCAGACTGGAAGGGGGGGAAAGTGTCCGGACTGGAAGGGGGGGAAAGTGTCGGGACTGGAAGGGGGGGAAAGTGTCGGGACTGGAAGGGGGGAAGTGTCCGGACTGGAAGGGGGGGGAAGTGTCCGTACTGGATGGGGGGGGAAGTGTCCGGACTGGAAGGGGGGGAAAGTGTCCGGACTGGAAGGGAGGAAGTGTCCGGACTGGAAGAGGAGGAAAGTGTCCGGACTGGAAGGGGGGGAAAGTGTCCAGACTGGAAGGGGGGGGGGGAAAGTGTCCGGACTGGAAGGGGGTGAAAGTGTTCGGACTGGAAGGGGGTGAAAGTGTCCGGACTGGAAGGGGGGAAAGTGTCCGGACTGGAAGGGGGTGAAAGTGTCCTGACTGGAAGGGGGGAAGTGTCCGGACTGGAAGGGGGGGAAAGTGTCCGGACTGGAAGGGGGGGGGAAGTGTCTGGACTGGAAGGGGGGAAAGTGTCCGGACTGGAAGGGGGGGAAAGTGTCGGGACTGGAAGGGGGGAAAGTTGAAAGCTGAAAATTGGCCTGGACAGGAAGGGGGAGGGGAAAGTGTCCGGACTGGAAGGGGGGGAAAGTGTCCGGACTGGTAGCAGGAGAAAGTGTCCGGACTGGAAGGGGGGGGAAGTGTCCGGACTGGACGGGAGGGAAAGTGTCAGGACCGGAAGGGGGGGAAGTGTCGGGACTGGAAGGGGGGAAGTGTCTGGACTGGAAGGGGGGGGAAGTGTCCGGACTGGAAGGGGGGGAAAGTGTCCGGACTGGAAAGGGGGGAGGGAAGTGTCCGGACTGGAAGGGGGGGGGGGGAATTGTCCGGACTGGACGGGAGGGAAAGTGTCCGGACCGGAAGGGGGGGAAGTGTCGGGACTGGAAGTGTCTGGACTGGAAGGGGGGGAAGTGTCCGTACTGGAAGGGGGGGGAAGTGTCCGGACTGGAAGGGGGGGAAAGTGTCCAGACTGGAAAGGGGGGAGGGAAGTGTCCGGACTGGAAGGGAGGGAGGGAAGTGTCCGGACTGGAAGGGGGTGAAAGTGTCCGGACTGGAAGGGGGGGAAAAGTGTCCGGACTGGAAGGGGGTGAAAGTGTCCAGACTGGAAGGGGGGGGGGGGGAAAGTGTCCGGACTGGAAGGGGGTGAAAGTGTTCGGACTGGAAGGGGGTGAAAGTGTCCGGACTGGAAGGGGGTGAAAGTGTCCTGACTGGAAGGGGGTGAAAGTGTCCGGACTGGAAGGGGGGAAGTGTCCGGACTGGAAGGGGAGGAAAGTGTCTGGACTGGAAGGGGGTGAAAGTGTCCGGACTGGAAGGGGGGGAAAGTGTCCGGACTGGAAGGGGGGGAAAGTGTCCGGACTGGAAGGGGGGGAAAGTGTCCGGACTGGAAGGGGGTGAAAGTGTCCTGACTGGAAGGGGGTGAAAGTGTCCGGACAGGAAGGGCGGAAAGTGTCCAGACTGGAAGGGGGGGGAAAGTGTCCGTACTGGAAGGGGGGAAGTGTCCAGACTGGAAGGGGGGGAAAGTGTCCGGACTGGAAGGGGGGGAAAGTGTCCGGACTGGAAGGGGGGGAAAGTGTCCGGACTGGAAGGGGGTGAAAGTGTCCGGACTGGAAGGGGGGAAAGTGTCCGGACTGGAAGGGGGTGAAAGTGTCCGGACTGGAAGGGGGGAAAGTGTCCGGACAGGAAGGGCGGAAAGTGTCCAGACTGGAAGGGGGGGAAAGTGTCCGGACTGGAAGGGGGGAAGTGTCCAGACTGGAAGGGGGGGAAAGTGTCCGGACTGGAAGGGGGGGAAAGTGTCCGGACTGGAAGGGGGGGAAAGTGTCCGGACTGGAAGGGGGTGAAAGTGTCTGGACTGGAAGGGGGGGAAAAGTCTCCGGACTGGAAGGGGGTGAAAGTGTCCGGACTGGAAGGGGGGGGGGAAGTGTCCGGACTGGAAGGGGGTGAAAGTGTTCGGACTGGAAGGGGGTGAAAGTGTCCGGACTGGAAGGGGGTGAAAGTGTCCGGACTGGAAGGGGGTGAAAGTGTCCGGACTGGAAGGGGGTGAAAGTGTCCTGACTGTAAGGGGGTGAAAGTGTCCGGACAGGAAGGGGGGAAAGTGTCTGGACTGGAAGGGGGGGAAAGCGTCCGGACTGGAAGGGGGGGAAAGCGTCCGGACAGGAAGGGGGTGAAAGTGTCCGGACTGGAAGGGGGGGAAAGCGTCCGGACAGGAAGGGGGTGAAAGTGTCCGGACTGGAAGGGGGTGAAAGTGTCCTGACTGGAAGTGGGTGAAAGTGTCCGGACAGGAAGGGCGGAAAGTGTCCGGACAGGAAGGGGGTGAAAGTGTCCAGACTGGAAGGGGGGGGGGAAAGTGTCCGGACTGGAAGGGGGTGAAAGTGTTCGGACTGGAAGGGGGTGAAAGTGTCCGGACTGGAAGGGGGTGAAAGTGTCCTGACTGGAAGGGGGTGAAAGTGTTCGGACTGGAAGGGGGTGAAAGTGTCCTGACTGGAAGGGGGGAAGTGTCCGGACTGGAAGGGGAGGAAAGTGTCCGGACTGGAAGGGGGTTAAAGTGTCCGGACTGGAAGGGGGGGAAAGTGTCCGGACTGGAAGGGGGGAAAGTGTCCGGACTGGAAGGGGGGGGGGAAGTGTCTGGACTGGAAGGGGGTGAAAGTGTCCGGACTGGAAGGGGGGAAAGTTGAAAGCTGAAAATTGGCCTGGACAGGAAGGGGGGGGAAAGTGTCCGGACTGGAAGGGGGGGAAGTGTCCGGACTGGACGAGGGGGAAAGTGTCCGGACCGGAAGGGGGGGAAAGTGTCGGGACTGGAAGGGGGAAAGTGTCTGGACTGGAAAGGGGGGAGGGAAATGTCCAGACTGGAAGGGGGGGGGAAGTGTCCAGACTGGAAGGGGGGGAAAGTGTCCGTACTGGAAGGGGGGAAGTGTCCAGACTGGAAGGGGAGGAAAGCGTCCGGACTGGAAGGGGGGGAAAGTGTCCGGACTGGAAGGGGGTGAAAGGGTATGGACTGGAAGAGGGGGAAAGTGTCCGTACTGGAAGGGGGAAGTGTCCGGACTGGAAGGGGGTGAAAGTGTCCGGACTGGAAGGGGGTGAAAGTGTCCGGACTGGAAGGGGGTGAAAGTGTCCTGACTGGAAGGGGGTGAAAGTGTCCGAACAGGAAGGGCGGAAAGTGTCCGGACTGGAAGGGACGGAAAGTGTCCAGACTGGAAGGGGGGGGAAGTGTCCAGACTGGAAGGGGGGGAAAGTGTCCAGACTGGAAGGGGGGAAAGTGTCCGGACTGGAAGGGGGGAAAGTGTCCGGACTGGAAGGGGGTGAAAGTGTCCGGACTGGAAGGGGGGGGAAAAGTCTCCGGACTGGAAGGGGGTGAAAGTGTCCAGACTGGAAGGGGGGGGGAAGTGTCCGGACTGGAAGGGGGGGAAAGTGTTCGGACTGGAAGGGGGTGAAAGTGTCCAGACTGGAAGGGGGTGAAAGTGTCCGGACTGGAAGGGGGTGAAAGTGTCCAGACTGGAAGGGGGGGGAAGTGTCCTGACTGGAAGGGGGTGAAAGTGTCCGGACTGGAAGGGGGTGAAAGTGTCCGGACTGGAAGGGGGTGAAAGTGTCCTGACTGGAAGGGGGTGAAAGTGTCCGGACTGGAAGGGGGTGAAAGTGTCCTGACTGGAAGGGGGTGAAAGTGTCCGGACAGGAAGGGGGGAACGTGTCCGGACTGGAAGGGGGAAAGTGTCCAGACTGGAAGGGGAGGAAAGCGTCCGGACTGGAATGGGGGGAAAGCGTCCGGACTGGAAGGGGGTGAAAGTGTCTGGACTGGAAGGGGGGGAAAGTGTCCATACTGGAAGTGGGGAAGAGTCCGGATTGGAAGGGGAGGAAAGTGTCCGGACTGGAAGGGGGTTAAAGTGTCCGGACTGGAACGGGGGGAAAGTGTCCGGACTGGAAGGGGGGGGGGGAAGTGTCCGGACTGGAAGGGGGGGGGGAAAGTGTCCGGACTGGAAGGGGGTGAAAGTGTCTGGACTGGAAGGGGGGAAAGTGTCCGGACTGGAAGGGGGGAAAGTGTCCGGACTGGAAGGGGGGGAAAGTGTCCGGACTGGAAGGGGGGAAAGTTGAAAGCTGAAAATTGGCCTGGACAGGAAGGGGGGGGAAAGTGTCCGGACTGGAAGGGGGGGGAGTGTCCAGACTGGAAGGGGGGGAAAGTGTCCGGACTGGAAGGGGGGAAAGTGTCCGGACTGGTAGCGGGAGAAAGTGTCCGGACTGGAAGGGGGGGGAAGTGTCCGGACTGGACGAGGGGGAAAGTGTTCGGACCGGAAGGGGGGGAAAGTGTCGGGACTGGAAGGGGGGAAGTGTCCGGACTGGAACGGGGGGAAAGTGTCCGGACTGGAAGGGGGGGGGGGAAGTGTCCGGACTGGAAGGGGGGGGGGGGAAAGTGTCCGGACTGGAAGGGGGTGAAAGTGTCTGGACTGGAAGGGGGGAAAGTGTCCGGACTGGAAGGGGGGAAAGTGTCCGGACTGGAAGGGGGGGAAAGTGTCCGGACTGGAAGGGGGGAAAGTTGAAAGCTGAAAATTGGCCTGGACAGGAAGGGGGGGAAAGTGTCCGGACTGGAAGGGGGGGGAGTGTCCAGACTGGAAGGGGGGGAAAGTGTCCGGACTGGAAGGGGGGAAAGTGTCCGGACTGGTAGCGGGAGAAAGTGTCCGGACTGGAAGGGGGGGGAAGTGTCCGGACTGGACGAGGGGGAAAGTGTTCGGACCGGAAGGGGGGGAAAGTGTCGGGACTGGAAGGGGGGAAGTGTCTGGACTGGAAGGGGGGGGAAGTGTCCGTACTGGAAGGGGGGGGAAGTGTCCGGACTGGAAGGGGGGGAAAGTGTCCGGACTGGAAAGGGGGGAGGGAAGTGTCCAGACTGGAAGGGGGGGGGAAGTGTCCAGACTGGAAGGGGGGGAAAGTGTCCGTACTGGAAGGGGGGAAGTGTCCAGACTGGAAGGGGAGGAAAGCGTCCGGACAGGAATGGGGGGAAAGTGTCCGGACTGGAAGGGGGTGAAAGGGTATGGACTGGAAGAGGGGGAAAGTGTCCGTACTGGAAGGGGGGAAGTGTCCGGACTGGAAGGGGAGGAAAGTGTCCAGACTGGAAGGGGGTGAAAGTGTCCGGACTGGAAGGGGGTGAAAGTGTCCGGACTGGAAGGGGGTGAAAGTGTCCTGACTGGAAGGGGGTGAAAGTGTCCGAACAGGAAGGGCGGAAAGTGTCCGGACTGGAAGGGACGGAAAGTGTCCAGACTGGAAGGGGGGGAAGTGTCCAGACTGGAAGGGGGGAAAGTGTCCAGACTGGAAGGGGGGGAAAGTGTCCGGACTGGAAGGGGGGAAAGTGTCCGGACTGGAAGGGGGTGAAAGTGTCCGGACTGGAAGGGGGGGGAAAAGTCTCCGGACTGGAAGGGGGTGAAAGTGTCCAGACTGGAAGGGGGGGGGGAAGTGTCCGGACTGGAAGGGGGGGAAAGTGTTCGGACTGGAAGGGGGTGAAAGTGTCCAGACTGGAAGGGGGTGAAAGTGTCCGGACTGGAAGGGGGTGAAAGTGTCCGGACTGGAAGGGGGGGGAAAGTGTCCTGACTGGAAGGGGGTGAAAGTGTCCGGACTGGAAGGGGGTGAAAGTGTCCGGACTGGAAGGGGGTGAAAGTGTCCTGACTGGAAGGGGGTGAAAGTGTCCGGACTGGAAGGGGGTGAAAGTGTCCTGACTGGAAGGGGGTGAAAGTGTCCGGACAGGAAGGGCGGAAAGTGTCCGGACAGGAAGGGGGGAACGTGTCCGGACTGGAAGGGGGAAAGTGTCCAGACTGGAAGGAGAGGAAAGCGTCCGGACTGGAATGGGGGGAATGCGTCCGGACTTGAAGGGGGTGAAAGTGTCTGGACTGGAAGGGGGGGAAAGTGTCCGTACTGGAAGTGGGGAAGAGTCCGGACTGGAAGGGGAGGAAAGTGTCCGGACTGGAAGGGGGTTAAAGTGTCCGGACTGGAACGGGGGGAAAGTGTCCGGACTGGAAGGGGGGGGGGAAGTGTCCGGACTGGAAGGGGGGGGGGAAAGTGTCCGGACTGGAAGGGGGTGAAAGTGTCTGGACTGGAAGGGGGGGAAAGTGTCCGGACTGGAAGGGGGGAAAGTGTCCGGACTGGAAGGGGGGAAAGTGTCCGGACTGGAAGGGGGGAAAGTTGAAAGCTGAAAATTGGCCTGGACAGGAAGGGGGGGGGGAAAGTGTCCGGACTGGAAGGGGGGGAAAGTGTCCGGACTGGAAGGGGGGAAAGTGTCCGGACTGGTAGCGGGAGAAAGTGTCCGGACTGGAAGGGGGGGAAGTGTCCGGACTGGACGGGGGGGAAAGTGTCCGGACCGGAAGGGGGGAAAGTGTCGGGACTGGAAGGGGGGAAGTGTCTGGACTGGAAGGGGGGGGAAGTGTCCGTACTGGAAGGGGGGGAAGTGTCCGGACTGGAAGGGGGGGAAAGTGTCCGGACTGGAAAGGGGGGAGGGAAGTGTCCGGACTGGAAGGGGGGGGGGAAGTGTCCGGACTGGAAGGGGGGGAAAGTGTCCGTACTGGAAGAGGGGAAGCGTCCAGACTGGAAGGGGAGGAAAGCGTCCGGACTGGAAGGGGGGGAAAGTGTCCGGACTGGAAGGGGGTGAAAGTGTCTGGACTGGAAGAGGGGGAAAGTGTCCGTACTGGAAGGGGGGGAAAGTGTCCGGACTGGAAGGGGGTGAAAGTGTCCGGACTGGAAGGGGAGGAAAGTGTCCGGACTGGAAGGGGGTGAAAGTGTCCGGACTGGAAGGGGGTGAAAGTGTCCTGACTGGAAGGGGGTGAAAGTGTCCGGACAGAAAGGGCGGAAAGTGTCCGGACTGGAAGGGACGGAAAGTGTCCGGACTGGAAGGCGGGAAGTGTCCAGACTGGAAGGGGGGGAAAGTGTCCGGACTGGAAGGGGGGGAAAGTGTCCGGACTGGAAGGGGGGGAAAGTGTCCGGACTGGAAGGGGGGAAAGTGTCTGGACTGGAAGGGGGTGAAAGTGTCCGGACTGGAAGGGGGGGAAAAGTCTCCGGACTGGAAGGGGGTGAAAGTGTCCAGACTGGAAGGGGGGGGAAAGTGTCCGGACTGGAAGGGGGGGAAAGTGTTCGGACTGGAAGGGGGTGAAAGTGTCCAGACTGGAAGGGGGTGAAAGTGTCCGGACTGGAAGGGGGGGGAAAGTGTCCTGACTGGAAGGGGGTGAAAGTGTCCGGACTGGAAGGGGGTGAAAGTGTCTGGACTGGAAGGGGGTGAAAGTGTCCGGACTGGAAGAGGGTGAAAGTGTCCTGACTGGAAGGGGGTGAAAGTGTCCGGACAGGAAGGGGGGAACGTGTCCGGACTGGAAGTGGGGAAGTGTCCAGACTGGAAGGGGAGGAAAGCGTCCGGACTGGAATGGGGGGAAAGCGTCCGGACTGGAAGGGGGTGAAAGTGTCTGGACTGGAAGGGGGGGAAAGTGTCCATACTGGAAGTGGGGAAGTGTCCGGACTGGAAGGGGAGGAAAGTGTCCGGACTGGAAGGGGGTTAAAGTGTCCGGACTGGAAGGGGGGGGGAAAGTGTCCGGACTGGAAGGGGGGGGGAAGTGTCCGGACTGGAAGGGGGGAAAGTGTCCGGACTGGAAGGGGGTGAAAGTGTCCTGACTGGAAGGGGGTGAAAATGTCCGGACAGGAAGGGGGTGAAAGTGTCCTGACTGGAAGTGGGTGAAAGTGTCCGGACAGGAAGGGCGGAAAGTGTCCGGACTGGAAGGGGGGAAAGTGTCTGGACTGGAAGGGGGTGAAAGTGTCAGGACTGGAAGGGGGTGCAAGTGTCCGGACTGGAAGGGGGGGAAAGTGTCCGGACTGGAAGGGGGTGAAAGTGTCCGGACTGGAAGGGGGAAAGTGTCCGGACTGGAAGGGGGGGAAAGTGTCCGGAGTGGAAGGGTGGGTGTCAGGGCCTGGACTTGAACCTGGGACTTCTACTGTGTCAGGCAGTAACACTTCTCACTGAGCTACCTAGGATGCTGGACAACACTCTGCCTCATCTATTGGATAATCCTGCCTTGTGCCTTGTTTGCTCTTGAACCTTGAACGCCTTGCTCCTCCCATGAACTTCCTATATAAGCCATGTCCTTGGACTTCCTCCTTGCCAGATTATTGTGCCTTTCCAGCCAATATCCTGCTACTGTTCCTGCTGCTGTCTACACCTCCGCTACTGACCTTTGGCTTGTTCCTGACCACGATTGATCTGCTACCATTTGTGACCGACCCTTGGCTTGTGACTGACTCTGCTTTCGTCTGATCCCTAACCTGTTGATCCGCTATTGGTTCCCAGTCTGCTCATTCCCTGGTGGGGTGATCCTGAGATCTGCGACCTGGTATTAACACGCAGCCCAATCCATCTCCACCATTAGGAGCTCTGGTGAATACCGGTTAATACTTAGACCCCGCACCTCAGGTGAGCCTGCGTCATTCCCAGGGGGATCCGCTGGTGTACCTATCCTGCTGGTTCCAGGTAAGCCTTTTACTGCTATAGCAACTGGTCTCTGAACCTGACCTTATATCGTGACAGGGGGAAAGTGTCCGGACTGGAAGGGGGGGAAAGTGTCCGGACTGGAAGGGGGGGAAAGTGTCCGGACTGGAAGGGGGTGAAAGTGTCCGGACTGGAAGGGGGGGAAAGTGTCCGGACTGGAAGGGGGAAAGTGTCCGGACTGGAAGGGGGGGAAAGTGTCTGGACTGGAAGGGGGGAAAGTGTCCTGACTGGAAGGGGGGGGAAGTGTCCGGACTGGAAGGGGGGAAAGTGTCCGGACTGGAAGGGGGGAAAGTGTCCTGACTGGAAGGGGGGGAAAGTGTCTAGACCGGAAGGGGGTGAAAGTGTCCGGACTGGAAGGGGGTGAAAGTGTCTGGACTGGAAGGGGTGAAAGTGTCCGAACTGGAAGGGGGGGAAAGTGTCCGGACTGGAAGGGGGTGAAAGTGTCCGGACTGGAAGGGGGTGAAAGTGTCTGGACTGGAAGGGGGGGAAAGTGTCCGGACTGGAAGGGGGGGAAAGTGTCCGGACTGGAAGGGGGGTGAAAGTGTCCGGACTGGAAGGGGGGGGAAAGTGTCCGGACTGGAAGGGGGTGAAAGTGTCTGGACTGGAAGGGGGTGCAAGTGTCCGGACTGGAAGGGGGTGCAAGTGTCCGGACTGGAAGGGGGTGAAAGTGTCCGGACTTAAAGGGGGTGAAAGTGTCCGGACTGGAAGGGGGGAAAGTATCCGGACTGGAAGGGGGGGAAAGTGTCCGGACTGGAAGGGGGTGAAAGTGTCCGGACTGGAAGGGGGGGAAAGTGTCCGGACTGGAAGGGGGTGAAAGTGTCCTGACTGTAAGGGGGTGAAAGTGTCCGGACAGGAAGGGCGGAAAGTGTCCGGACAGGAAGGGGGGAAAGTGTCTGGACTGGAAGGGGGGGAAAGCGTCCGGACTGGAAGGGGGGGAAAGCGTCCGGACAGGAAGGGGGTGAAAGTGTCCGGACTGGAAGGGGGTGAAAGTGTCCTGACTGGAAGTGGGTGAAAGTGTCCGGACAGGAAGGGCGGAAAGTGTCCGGACAGGAAGGGGGTGAAAGTGTCCAGACTGGAAGGGGGGGGGGAAAGTGTCCGGACTGGAAGGGGGTGAAAGTGTTCGGACTGGAAGGGGGTGAAAGTGTCCGGACTGGAAGGGGGTCAAAGTGTCCTGACTGGAAGGGGGTGAAAGTGTTCGGACTGGAAGGGGGTGAAAGTGTCCTGACTGGAAGGGGGGAAGTGTCCGGACTGGAAGGGGAGGAAAGTGTCCGTACTGGAAGGGGGTTAAAGTGTCCGGACTGGAAGGGGGGGAAAGTGTCCGGACTGGAAGGGGGGGAAAGTGTCCGGACTGGAAGGGGGGGGGGAAGTGTCTGGACTGGAAGGGGGTGAAAGTGTCCGGACTGGAAGGGGGGGAAAGTGTCCGGACTGGAAGGGGGGAAAGTTGAAAGCTGAAAATTGGCCTGGACAGGAAGGGGGGGGAAAGTGTCCGGACTGGAAGGGGGGGAGTGTCCAGACTGGAAGGGGGGGAAAGTGTCCGGACTGGAAGGGGGGAAAGTGTCCGGACTGGTAGCGGGAGAAAGTGTCCGGACTGGAAGGGGGGGGAAGTGTCCGGACTGGACGAGGGGGAAAGTGTCCGGACCGGAAGGAGGGGAAAGTGTCGGGACTGGAAGGGGGGAAGTGTCTGGACTGGAAGGGGGGGGAAGTGTCCGTACTGGAAGGGGGGGGAAGTGTCCGGACTGGAAGGGGGGGAAAGTGTCCGGACTGGAAAGGGGGGAGGGAAATGTCCAGACTGGAAGGGGGGGGGGAAGTGTCCAGACTGGAAGGGGGGGGAAGTGTCCGTACTGGAAGGGGGGAAGTGTCCAGACTGGAAGGGGAGGAAAGCGTCCGGACTGGAAGGGGGGGAAAGTGTCCGGACTGGAAGGGGGTGAAAGGGTATGGACTGGAAGAGGGGGAAAGTGTCCGTACTGGAAGGGGGGAAGTGTCCGGACTGGAAGGGGAGGAAAGTGTACAGACTGGAAGGGGGTGAAAGTGTCCGGACTGGAAGGGGGTGAAAGTGTCCGGACTGGAAGGGGGTGAAAGTGTCCTGACTGGAAGGGGGTGAAAGTGTCCGAACAGGAAGGGCGGAAAGTGTCCGGACTGGAAGGGACGGAAAGTGTCCAGACTGGAAGGGTGGGAAGTGTCCAGACTGGAAGGGGGGGAAAGTGTCCAGACTGGAAAGGGGGGAAAGTGTCCGGACTGGAAGGGGGGAAAGTGTCCGGACTGGAAGGGGGTGAAAGTGTCCGGACTGGAAGGGGGGGGAAAAGTCTCCGGACTGGAAGGGGGTGAAAGTGTCCAGACTGGAAGGGGGGGGGGAAGTGTCCGGACTGGAAGGGGGGGAAAGTGTTCGGACTGGAAGGGGGTGAAAGTGTCCAGACTGGAAGGGGGTGAAAGTGTCCGGACTGGAAGGGGGTGAAAGTGTCCGGACTGGAAGGGGGGGGAAAGTGTCCTGACTGGAAGGGGGTGAAAGTGTCCGGACTGGAAGGGGGTGAAAGTGTCCGGACTGGAAGGGGGTGAAAGTGTCCTGACTGGAAGGGGGTGAAAGTGTCCGGACTGGAAGGGGGTGAAAGTGTCCTGACTGGAAGGGGGTGAAAGTGTCTGGACAGGAAGGGCGGAAAGTGTCCGGACAGGAAGGGGGGAACGTGTCCGGACTGGAAGGGGGAAAGTGTCCAGACTGGAAGGGGAGGAAAGCGTCCGGACTGGAATGGGGGGAAAGCGTCCGGACTGGAAGGGGGTGAAAGTGTCTGGACTGGAAGGGGGGGAAAGTGTCCATACTGGAAGTGGGGAAGAGTCCGGACTGGAAGGGGAGGAAAGTGTCCGGACTGGAAGGGGGTTAAAGTGTCCGGACTGGAACGGGGGGAAAGTGTCCGGACTGGAAGGGGGGGGGGAAGTGTCCGGACTGGAAGGGGGGGGGGGAAAGTGTCCGGACTGGAAGGGGGTGAAAGTGTCTGGACTGGAAGGGGGGAAAGTGTCCGGACTGGAAGGGGGGAAAGTGTCCGGACTGGAAGGGGGGGAAAGTGTCCGGACTGGAAGGGGGGAAAGTTGAAAGCTGAAAATTGGCCTGGACAGGAAGGGGGGGGGAAAGTGTCCAGACTGGAAGGGGGGGAAAGTGTCCGGACTGGAAGGGGGGAAAGTGTCCGGACTGGTAGCGGGAGAAAGTGTCCGGACTGGAAGGGGGGGAAGTGTCCGGACTGGTAGCGGGAGAAAGTGTCCGGACTGGAAGGGGGGGGAAGTGTCCGGACTGGACGAGGGGGAAAGTGTCCGGACCGGAAGGGGGGGAAAGTGTCGGGACTGGAAGGGGGGAAGTGTCTGGACTGGAAGGGGGGGGAAGTGTCCGTACTGGAAGGGGGGGGAAGTGACCGGACTGGAAGGGGGGGAAAGTGTCCGGACTGGAAAGGGGGGAGGGAAATGTCCAGACTGGAAGGGGGGGGGGAAGTGTCCAGACTGGAAGGGGGGGAAAGTGTCCGTACTGGAAGGGGGGAAGTGTCCAGACTGGAAGGGGAGGAAAGCGTCCGGACTGGAAGGGGGGGAAAGTGTCCGGACTGGAAGGGGGTGAAAGGGTATGGACTGGAAGGGGGTGAAAGTGTCCGGACTGGAAGGGGGTGAAAGTGTCCGGACTGGAAGGGGGTGAAAGTGTCCTGACTGGAAGGGGGTGAAAGTGTCCGAACAGGAAGGGCGGAAAGTGTCCGGACTGGAAGGGACGGAAAGTGTCCGGACTGGAAGGGGGGGAAGTGTCCAGACTGGAAGGGGGGGAAAGTGTCCAGACTGGAAGGGGGGGAAAGTGTCCGGACTGGAAGGGGGGAAAGTGTCCGGACTGGAAGGGGGTGAAAGTGTCCGGACTGGAAGGGGGGGGAAAAGTCTCCGGACTGGAAGGGGGTGAAAGTGTCCAGACTGGAAGGGGGGGGGGGGAAGTGTCCGGACTGGAAGGGGGGGAAAGTGTTCGGACTGGAAGGGGGTGAAAGTGTCCAGACTGGAAGGGGGTGAAAGTGTCCGGACTGGAAGGGGGTGAAAGTGTCCGGACTGGAAGGGGGGGGAAAGTGTCCTGACTGGAAGGGGGTGAAAGTGTCCGGACTGGAAGGGGGTGAAAGTGTCCGGACTGGAAGGGGGTGAAAGTGTCCGGACTGGAAGGGGGTGAAAGTGTCCGGACTGGAAGGGGGTGAAAGTGTCCGGACAGGAAGGGCGGAAAGTGTCCGGACAGGAAGGGGGGAACGTGTCCGGACTGGAAGGGGGAAAGTGTCCAGACTGGAAGGGGAGGAAAGCGTCCGGACTGGAATGGGGGGAAAGCGTCCGGACTGGAAGGGGGTGAAAGTGTCTGGACTGGAAGGGGGGGAAAGTGTCCATACTGGAAGTGGGGAAGAGTCCGGACTGGAAGGGGAGGAAAGTGTCCGGACTGGAAGGGGGTTAAAGTGTCCGGACTGGAACGGGGGGAAAGTGTCCGGACTGGAAGGGGGGGGGGAAGTGTCCGGACTGGAAGGGGGGGGGGAAAAGTGTCCGGACTGGAAGGGGGTGAAAGTGTCTGGACTGGAAGGGGGGAAAGTGTCCGGACTGGAAGGGGGGAAAGTGTCCGGACTGGAAGGGGGGGAAAGTGTCCGGACTGGAAGGGGGGAAAGTTGAAAGCTGAAAATTGGCCTGGACAGGAAGGGGGGGGGAAAGTGTCCAGACTGGAAGGGGGGGAAAGTGTCCGGACTGGAAGGGGGGAAAGTGTCCGGACTGGTAGCGGGAGAAAGTGTCCGGACTGGAAGGGGGGGAAGTGTCCGGACTGGACGGGGGGGAAAGTGTCCGGACCGGAAGGGGGGAAAGTGTCGGGACTGGAAGGGGGGAAGTGTCGGGACTGGAAGGGGGGAAGTGTCTGGACTGGAAGAGGGGGGAAGTGTCCGTACTGGAAGGGGGGGAAGTGTCCGGACTGGAAGGGGGGGAAAGTGTCCGGACTGGAAAGGGGGGAGGGAAGTGTCCGGACTGGAAGGGGGGGGGAAGTGTCCGGACTGGAAGGGGGGGAAAGTGTCCGTACTGGAAGGGGGAAGCGTCCAGACTGGAAGGGGAGGAAAGCGTCCGGACTGGAAGGGGGGGAAAGTGTCCGTACTGGAAGGGGGTGAAAGTGTCTGGACTGGAAGAGGGGGAAAGTGTCCGGACTGGAAGGGGGGGAAAGTGTCCGGACTGGAAGGGGGTGAAAGTGTCTGGACTGGAAGGGGGGGAAAGTGTCCGGACTGGAAGGGGGTGAAAGTGTCCGGACTGGAAGGGGAGGAAAGTGTCCAGACTGGAAGGGGGTGAAAGTGTCCGGACTGGAAGGGGGTGAAAGTGTCCGGACTGGAAGGGGGTGAAAGTGTCCTGACTGGAAGGGGGTGAAAGTGTCCGGACAGAAAGGGCGGAAAGTGTCCGGACTGGAAGGGACGGAAAGTGTCCGGACTGGAAGGCGGGAAGTGTCCAGACTGGAAGGGGGGGAAAGTGTCCGGACTGGAAGGGGGAAAGTGTCCGGACTGGAAGGGGGGGAAAGTGTCCGGACTGGAAGGGGGGAAAGTGTCCGGACTGGAAGGGGG
The DNA here is from genome assembly GCF_062004578.1 of Staurois parvus. Classification (NCBI taxonomy): domain Eukaryota; kingdom Metazoa; phylum Chordata; class Amphibia; order Anura; family Ranidae; genus Staurois; species Staurois parvus. Next base: position 128,990 of record NW_028320560.1, read on the forward strand.
TGAAAGTGTCTGGACTGGAAGGGGGGGAATAGTCTCCGGACTGGAAGGGGGTGAAAGTGTCCGGACTGGAAGGGGGGGGGGAAGTGTCCGGACTGGAAGGGGGTGAAAGTGTTCGGACTGGAAGGGGATGAAAGTGTCCAGACTGGAAGGGGGTGAAAGTGTCCGGACTGGAAGGGGGTGAAAGTGTCCGGACTGGAAGGGGGTGAAAGTGTCCGGACAGGAAGGGCGGAAAGTGTCCGGACAGGAAGGGGGGAAAGTGTCTGGACTGGAAGGGGGGGAAAGCGTCCGGACTGGAAGGGGGGGAAAGCGTCCGGACAGGAAGGGGGTGAAAGTGTCCGGACTGGAAGGGGGTGAAAGTGTCCTGACTGGAAGTGGGTGAAAGTGTCCGGACAGGAAGGGCGGAAAGTGTCCGGACAGGAAGGGGGTGAAAGTGTCCAGACTGGAAGGGGGGGGGGGAAAGTGTCCGGACTGGAAGGGGGTGAAAGTGTTCGGACTGGAAGGGGGTGAAAGTGTCCGGACTGGAAGGGAGTGAAAGTGTCCTGACTGGAAGGGGGTGAAAGTGTTCGGACTGGAATGGGGTGAAAGTGTCCTGACTGGAAGGGGGGAAGTGTCCGGACTGGAAGGGGAGGAAAGTGTCCGGACTGGAAGGGGGTTAAAGTGTCCGGACTGGAAGGGGGGAAAGTGTCCGGACTGGATGGGGGGGAAAGTGTCCGGACTGGAAGGGGGGGGGGGGAAGTGTCTGGACTGGAAGGGGGTGAAAGTGTCCGGACTGGAAGGGGGGAAAGTGTCCGGACTGGAAGGGGGGAAAGTTGAAAGCTGAAAATTGGCCTGGACAGGAAGGGGGGGGAAAGTGTCCGGACTGGAAGGGGGGGGAGTGTCCAGACTGGAAGGGGGGGAAAGTGTCCGGACTGGAAGGGGGGAAAGTGTCCGGACTGGTAGCGGGAGAAAGTGTCCGGACTGGAGGGGGGGGAAGTGTCCGGACTGGACGAGGGGGAAAGTGTCCGGACCGGAAGGGGGGGAAAGTGTCGGGACTGGAAGGGGGGAAGTGTCTGGACTGGAAGGGGGGGGAAGTGTCCGTACTGGAAGGGGGGGGAAGTGTCCGGACTGGAAAGGGGGGAGGGAAGTGTCCAGACTGGAAGGGGGGGGGAAGTGTCCAGACTGGAAGGGGGGGAAAGTGTCCGTACTGGAAGGGGGGAAGTGTCCAGACTGGAAGGGGAGGAAAGCGTCCGGACTGGAATGGGGGGAAAGTGTCCGGACTGGAAGGGGGTGAAAGGGTATGGACTGGAAGAGGGGGAAAGTGTCCGTACTGGAAGGGGGGAAGTGTCCGGACTGGAAGGGGAGGAAAGTGTCCAGACTGGAAGGGGGTGAAAGTGTCCGGACTGGAAGGGGGTGAAAGTGTCCGGACTGGAAGGGGGTGAAAGTGTCCTGACTGGAAGGGGGTGAAAGTGTCCGAACAGGAAGGGCGGAAAGTGTCCGGACTGGAAGGGACGGAAAGTGTCCAGACTGGAAGGGGGGGAAGTGTCCAGACTGGAAGGGGGGGAAAGTGTCCAGACTGGAAGGGGGGGAAAGTGTCCGGACTGGAAGGGGGGAAAGTGTCCGGACTGGAAGGGGGTGAAAGTGTCCGGACTGGAAGGGGGGGAAAAGTCTCCGGACTGGAAGGGGGTGAAAGTGTCCAGACTGGAAGGGGGGGGGGAAGTGTCCGGACTGGAAGGGGGGGAAAGTGTTCGGACTGGAAGGGGGTGAAAGTGTCCAGACTGGAAGGGGGTGAAAGTGTCCGGACTGGAAGGGGGTGAAAGTGTCCGGACTGGAAGGGGGTGAAAGTGTCCGGACTGGAAGGGGGGGGAAAGTGTCCTGACTGGAAGGGGGTGAAAGTGTCCGGACTGGAAGGGGGTGAAAGTGTCCTGACTGGAAGGGGGTGAAAGTGTCCTGACTGGAAGGGGGTGAAAGTGTCCTGACTGGAAGGGGGTGAAAGTGTCCTGACTGGAAGGGGGTGAAAGTGTCCGGACAGGAAGGGCGGAAAGTGTCCGGACTGGAAGGGGGAAAGTGTCCAGACTGGAAGGGGAGGAAAGCGTCCGGACTGGAATGGGGGGAAAGCGTCCGGACTGGAAGGGGGTGAAAGTGTCTGGACTGGAAGGGGGGGAAAGTGTCCGTACTGGAAGTGGGGAAGAGTCCGGACTGGAAGGGGAGGAAAGTGTCCGGACTGGAAGGGGGTTAAAGTGTCCGGACTGGAACGGGGGGAAAGTGTCCGGACTGGAAGGGGGGGGGGGAGTGTCCGGACTGGAAGGGGGGGGGGAAAGTGTCCGGACTGGAAGGGGGTGAAAGTGTCTGGACTGGAAGGGGGGAAAGTGTCCGGACTGGAAGGGGGGAAAGTGTCCGGACTGGAAGGGGGGAAAGTGTCCGGACTGGAAGGGGGGAAAGTTGAAAGCTGAAAATTGGCCTGGACAGGAAGGGGGGGGGGAAAGTGTCCAGACTGGAAGGGGGGGAAAGTGTCCGGACTGGAAGGGGGGAAAGTGTCCGGACTGGTAGCGGGAGAAAGTGTCCGGACTGGAAGGGGGGAAGTGTCCGGACTGGACGGGGGGGAAAGTGTCCGGACCGGAAGGGGGGAAAGTGTCGGGACTGGAAGGGGGGAAGTGTCTGGACTGGAAGGGGGGGGAAGTGTCCGTACTGGAAGGGGGGGAAGTGTCCGGACTGGAAGGGGGGAAAGTGTCCGGACTGGAAAGGGGGGAGGGAAGTGTCCGGACTGGAAGGGGGGGGGGAAGTGTCCGGACTGGAAGGGGGGGAAAGTGTCCGTACTGGAAGGGGGGAAGCGTCCAGACTGGAAGGGGAGGAAAGCGTCCGGACTGGAAGGGGGGGAAAGTGTCCGGACTGGAAGGGGGTGAAAGTGTCTGGACTGGAAGAGGGGGAAAGTGTCCGTACTGGAAGGGGGGGAAAGTGTCCGGACTGGAAGGGGGTGAAAGTGTCCGGACTGGAAGGGGAGGAAAGTGTCCAGACTGGAAGGGGGTGAAAGTGTCCGGACTGGAAGGGGGTGAAAGTGTCCGGACTGGAAGGGGGTGAAAGTGTCCTGACTGGAAGGGGGTGAAAGTGTCCGGACAGAAAGGGCGGAAAGTGTCCGGACTGGAAGGGACGGAAAGTGTCCGGACTGGAAGGCGGGAAGTGTCCGGACTGGAAGGGGGGGAAAGTGTCCGGACTGGAAGGGGGGAAAGTGTCCGGACTGGAAGGGGGGGAAAGTGTCCAGACTGGAAGGGGGGAAAGTGTCCGGACTGGAAGGGGGGAAAGTGTCCGGACTGGAAGGGGGTGAAAGTGTCCGGACTGGAAGGGGGGGAAAAGTCTCCGGACTGGAAGGGGGTGAAAGTGTCCAGACTGGAAGGGGGGGGAAAGTGTCCGGACTGGAAGGGGGGGAAAGTGTTCGGACTGGAAGGGGGTGAAAGTGTCCAGACTGGAAGGGGGTGAAAGTGTCCGGACTGGAAGGGGGGGGAAAGTGTCCTGACTGGAAGGGGGTGAAAGTGTCCGGACTGGAAGGGGGTGAAAGTGTCCGGACTGGAAGGGGGTGAAAGTGTCCGGACTGGAAGAGGGTGAAAGTGTCCTGACTGGAAGGGGGTGAAAGTGTCCGGACAGGAAGGGGGGAACGTGTCCGGACTGGAAGTGGGGAAGTGTCCAGACTGGAAGGGGAGGAAAGCGTCCGGACTGGAATGGGGGGAAAGCGTCCGGACTGGAAGGGGGTGAAAGTGTCTGGACTGGAAGGGGGGGAAAGTGTCCATACTGGAAGTGGGGAAGTGTCCGGACTGGAAGGGGAGGAAAGTGTCCGGACTGGAAGGGGGGGGGAAAGTGTCCGGACTGGAAGGGGGGGGAAAGTGTCCGGACTGGAAGGGGGGAAAGTGTCCGGACTGGAAGGGGGTGAAAGTGTCCTGACTGGAAGGGGGTGAAAATGTCCGGACAGGAAGGGGGTGAAAGTGTCCTGACTGGAAGTGGGTGAAAGTGTCCGGACAGGAAGGGCGGAAAGTGTCCGGACTGGAAGGGGGGAAAGTGTCTGGACTGGAAGGGGGTGAAAGTGTCAGGACTGGAAGGGGGTGCAAGTGTCCGGACTGGAAGGGGGGAAAGTGTCCGGACTGGAAGGGGGTGAAAGTGTCCGGACTGGAAAAGGGGGAAAGTGTCCGGAGTGGAAGGGGGGGTGTCAGGGCCTGGACTTGAACCTGGACTTCTACTGTGTCAGGCAGTAACTCTTCTCACTGAGCTACCTAGGATGCTGGACAACACTCTGCCTCATCTATTGGATAATCCTGCCTTGTGCCTTGTTTGCTCTTGAACCTTGAACTCCTTGCTCCTCCCATGAACTTCCTATATAAGCCATGTCCTTGGACTTCCTCCTTGCCAGATTATTGTGCCTTTCCAGCCAATATCCTGCTACTGTTCCTGCTGCTGTCTACACCTCCGCTACTGATCTTTGGCTTGTTCCTGACCACGATTTCGTCTCATCCTAACGTACTATGATTGATCTGCTACCATTTGTGACCGACCCTTGGCTTGTGACTGACTCTGCTTTCGTCTGATCCCTAACCTGTTGATCCGCTATTGGTTCCCAGTCTGCTCATTCCCTGGTGGGGTGATCCTGAGATCTGCGACCTGGTATTAACACGCAGCCCAATCCATCTCCACCATTAGGAGCTCTGGTGAATACCGGTTAATACTTAGACCCCGCACCTCAGGTGAGCCTGCGTCATTCCCAGGGGGATCCGCTGGTGTACCTATCCTGCTGGTTTCAGGTAAGCCTTTTACTGCTATAGCAACTGGTCTCTGAACCTGACCTTATATCGTGACAGGGGGAAAGTGTCCGGACTGGAAGGGGGGGAAAGTGTCCGGACTGGAAGGGGGTGAAAGTGTCCGGACTGGAAGGGGGGGAAAGTGTCCGGACTGGAAGGGGGAAAGTGTCCGGACTGGAAGGGGGGGAAAGTGTCCGGACTGGAAGGGGGGAAAGTGTCCTGACTGGAAGGGGGTGAAAGTGTCCTGACTGGAAGGGGGGGAAAGTGTCTGGACTGGAAGGGGTGAAAGTGTCCGAACTGGAAGGGGGGGGAAAGTGTCCGGACTGGAAGGGGGGGGGAAAGTGTCCGGACTGGAAGGGGGGGTGAAAGTGTCCGGACTGGAAGGGGGGGTGAAAGTGTCCGGACTGGAAGGGGGGGTGAAAGTGTCCGGACTGGAAGGCAGGAAAGTATCCAGACTGGAAGGGGGGGGGGAAAGTGTCCAGACAGGAAGTGGTTAATAATGTCATTTAGTCATTGGTAACAGTGTGTCTTTATTTCTATGTGACGTGAAGGGACACCGGCCCGGCGCTCCGTCACCACCAAATGGGAACAAATAGCCGTACGCAGAGGCTTCCCGTTCCATGTGCGGTTTATCAGCCTCCCCCAGACGCACACGTGCGACATTGTTTATCCAGGTCTGTAATTATTTATTAATGCGGCGAGAAGACATTGGTAATTAAGCCTTTCATCTGCTTCCCGTGTGCCGTCTGTATTACCCGCTGTAAATATTTCGCCAGGTTCCTGCGGCTGGGGCGTAAAGCGATGGCGTTTGGAAGCCTGCACGCTGCGTGATCGGCAGGTGCTGATCCGGAATGGCGTGATTGGCCCCGGTTTGCCCCGCATTAACACAGCTGGAGGCAACGCACTATCTGCGAAGAATATGAATCTCCCCTCGCCGCCGGCGCCCGTGCTGTTCAGGGGAGCAAACGGTCTAAAAAGAAATAGTAAATGTTTAGAAGAAAGATAAAATTTTATCTCCCGGCGTAATTCTAAAAGCAGAGCAATGAAATAAAATAAAAAAAAGTCCTAATAAACACGAAAAGGCATTAAAAAGCAAATAAAAAGGACTAATAAGACCAGCCAGCAAACACTGCAGCTGTGTGAGTGTCATAAAGTCTGATCAATAGAACATGAATCTGAGATTTGTATAATCCGTGGCTAGAATAGTCAGCAGGCTTTTCACAGTGCTGCAGTCTCTTGTCGTGCTGTTCTGTTTCAAACGCTGCCTTGTGCATTGCGATACTGCCTTAGATCCACCCTGCCTGGACAGTATGGTCACCTGCTGACTTAGCACCTTCCACAGGCAGTTTAACTTTGTATGAGGACACAGAAGTTGAATCCAACAAGATTTTACTTCGGCTAACTGCAATACAGAGGATGTTTTCCTTCTTTCGAAGTGTAAGAAGACAATGACTTTCCTGAGCCCTGTCTCTGCCAAGAACTAACCCTGACTAAGGAATTGTGGGGGGAGGGTCCAGCTAGGACTGAACTAACAAGCACTAAAGAGTGAAGGGGAGGACAAAGGAAAATATCACATTAGTAAACAAGCTGCAGTGGCCCGAAACCACCAGTAGATGTCAGCCTAGTACATAAAATGTATAACCTATTGCAAATAAATACAACACAGAAAAATTACATAAGAGTGGCAGAACATACATATGTAGGTCTTCCTCTTCGCAATACAGAGGATGTTTTCCAGCCTTTCGAAGTGTAAGAAGACAATGACCTTTCTGAGCCCTGTCCCTGCCAAGGACTGACCCTGACTAAGGGAATGTGGAAGAAGCGGGGAGGGTCCAGCTAGGACTGAACTAACTAGCACTAAAGAGTACAGGGGAGGACAGAGGAAGATACCACATTAGTAAACAAGCTGCAGTGGCTTGAAACTACCACTAGATGTCAGAATACTACAGAAAATAATACCATCATGCTGTTCAATAAAAGACACAAAAAATACTGGAAAGTGGGGCAGAACAACACCGAGGTGGAAGAGTTATTAACACTTACTGGTTTCCGTAGTGTAAGAAGACAATGACTTTCCTGAGCCCGGTCTCTGCAAAGAACTAACCCTGACTAAGGGAATGTGGAAGAAATGGGGAGGGTCCAGCTAGGTCTGAACTAACAAGCACTAAGCAGGGAATGGGGAGGACAGAGGAAGATACCAAAATCACATTAATAAACATGTTGTAGTGGCCAAAAACCACCAGTGGATGTCGGCAGACTACAGAAAATGCTCACATCATGCTGGTAAATACAAGACATAAAAAAATACATGAAAGTGGGGCAGAACAACACCGAGGTGGAAGAATATTAACACTTACTGGTGTCCACAGTGTAAGAAGACAATGACTTTCCTGAGCCCTGTCCCTGCCAAGAACTAACCCTGACTAAGGAATTGGGGGGGGGGGGGGTCCAGCTAGGACTGAACAAACAAGCATTAAAGAGTGAAGGGGAGGACAGAGGAAAATACCACATTGGTAAACAAGCTGCAGTGGCCCAGTAGATGTCAGCATAGTACATAAAATGTATAACCTATTGCAAATACACCCTGTTCCAAATTATTCTGCAAATTCTAATTGTGTCACAAAGATGAAATCTTTTGTTTTTCAGTGTAACTCATGGATGGCATTGTGTGTCAGGGCTCTTTTGATCACTGAAAACAATCTGGGACACCTGTGATAATTAGATTGGCCGGTGAGCCCAACTGAAGGAAAAACTCCTAAAGGACGGCGTTCCCCATTATTAAGCAGAGCACCATTTTCAAGCAATATGGGGAAGAAAAAGGATCTCTCTGCTGCCGAAAAGAGTGGAATAGTTCGATGCCTTGGACGAGGGATGAAAACATTCGATATTTCAGGAAAACGTAAGCGTGATCATCGCACTATGAAGAGATTTGTGGCTGATTCAGAGCACAGACGGGTTGGTGCAGATAAAGGCACATTGAGGAAGATTTCTGCCAGATCCAGGCATCGGATCAAGAGAGCAGCTGCTAAAATCCCATTACATAGCAGCAAACAGATATTTGAAGCTGCTGGTGCCTCTGGAGTCCCACGGACATCAAGGTGTAGAGTCCTCCAGAGTCCTGCAACTGTGCAGAAACCTTCCATTCGGCCACCACTAACCAATGCTCACAAGCAGAAACGGCTGCATTGGGCAGAAAAATACATGAAGACTCATTTTCAAACAGTCCTGTTCACTGATGAGTGCCGTGCAACCCTGGAGGGTCCAGATGGATGGAGTAGTGGATGGTTGGTGGACGGCCACCCTGTTCCAACAAGGCTGAGACGTCAGCAAGGCGGTGGTGGAGTCATGTTTTGGGCCGGAATCATGGGAACAGAGCTGGTCGGCCCCTTTAGGGTCCTCGAAGGTGTAAAGATGACCTCTGCAAAGTATGTGGAGTTTATGGCTGACCACTTTCTTCCCTGGTACAGAAGGAAGAACTATGCTTTCCGTAATAAAATCATCTTCATGCATGACAATGCACCATCTCATGCTGCAAAGAATACCTCTGCATCAATGGCTGCTATGGGGATAAAAGGAGAGAAAGTCATGGTGTGGCCTCCATCCTCCCCTGACCTCAATCCTATTGAGAACCTTTGGAGCATCCTCAAGCAAAAGATCTATGAGGGTGGGAGGCAGTTTACATCCAAACAGCAGCTCTGGGAGGCTATTCTGACATCTTGCAAACAAATTCCAGCAGAAACTGTCCAAAAACTCCCAAGTTCAATGGATGCCAGACTTGTGATCTGCTATCAGATAAGGGCTCCTATGTTACAATGTAACGTGACCGCTTCAAATGTTTACAAAGTTACAATGTTGGGAAACGTTGGATTGAAATAGCTTTTGATTTCAGTAAATTTGCTGCAAACACAACAAATGACAATTTTCAGTTCTTTACAACCTAGAAAGTGTTTGGAAACTTCCTGTGCGGAATAATCCGGAACACAAATCCTGTTATCATTAGGAGGTTTGTTCAATAAAATGTGAATTGTCCTCTTCTAGTTGTCACCTGAGAATTCTGCCGACTGATATTTACACCAATTATTGAGGAAATGAGAAAATATCATCTGCAGAATAATTTGGAACACGGTGTATATACAACACAGAAAAATGACATGAAAGTGTGGCAGAACAAATATACGGAGAGAAGATCGGAGGAAGAGGAGGAAACCTGCGCACCACATGACTGCACTGAAGACAATGGAAAGGTGAAAACTAATATGAAAAGAAGCGACCTCCGCTCAGGGCAAGTGTTGGAAGTTTATGGCGCATCCAAACAAACCCTGACACATCCCGACATACCCTGACACCTCCTGATATATCCTGACATATACGGACCAATCCCGACCCATCCCTACCCATACCCATCCTGATACATCCCAACACAACCCACATCCTGACATATCCTGACACCTCCTGACACATCCCAAGATATTCTGACACCTCCTGATATATCCTGACCAATCCCGACCCATCCCTACCCATCCTGATACATCCCAACACAACCCACATCCCGACATATCCTGACACCTCCTGACACATCGCACCATATCCTGACCAATCCCTACCCATTCTTACCCATCCTGACACATCCCAACCCGCACAACGACATATCCTGACACATCCCGACCCATCCTGACCCATCCCGCATCCCGACATATCCTGACACATCCCAACACATTCCACATCCTGACATATCCTGACACCTCCTGACACATCCTGACATATCCTGACACATTCCAACCCATCCCGACACATCCAGCATCCCGACATATCCTGACACATCCCGCATATCCTGACATATCCTGACCAATCTTGACCCATCCCTACCCATCATGACACATCCCAACACAACCCGCATCCCAACATATCCTGACACCTCATACCGCCATATCCTGACACCTTCTGACACATCCCGACCCATCCTAACACATCCCCATCCCATCATATCCTGACACATCCTGCATCCCAACATATCCTGACACATTCTGCATCCTGACATATCCTGACACCTCCTTCATCCCGACATATCCTGACACATCCCGACATATCCTGACACCTCCTGACACATTCCCGACATATCCTGATACATCCCAACCCATTCCGACACATCCCACATCCCAACATATCTCGACACATCCCGCGTCCTGACATATCCTGACAAATCCCAACCCATCCCGACACATCTTGACACTTCCTGACCCATCTTGACATATCCTGACCCTTCCCAACACATCCTGATACATCCTAACAAATCCTGACAAATCCCACATCCTGACATATCCCTACCCATCCTGACCCATCCCAACACGTCCTGATACATCCTGACACATTCAGACACATCCTGACACATTCAGACACATCCCAACCCATCCTGACACATCCCACCAAATCCTGACCCATCCTGACATATCCAGCTTCCCGACATATCCTGACCCATTCTGACAAATTCCGATCCATCCTGACATCCTGCATCCCAACACATCCTGTCACATTCTGACCCATCCTGACACATCTTACTAAATCCTGACCCATCCTGACCCACCCTGACACATCCTGACAAATCCTGACCCACCCTGATCCATCCTGACCCATCCTGATACATCCCACCAAATCCTGACTCATCCTGACCAATCGTGATTCATCCTGACACATCCCAACCCTTGGATGTGTAAAAGATTAGAAAGCAGAGTAATTGTCGTTCATAGAGATGGTGGTCATCTCCAAGGATCTGCCTACAAATGTGCAGAACAAAACAATGTGTTTCCTTTCAGATCGCTTTGTTTAGGTACCCGGTGTGTAGCATGGATCAGTGGGAAGGTGAGCGGGATCTGGACTAGCGAGGAGCAGATAGCAGACGGTACACGTGGTGTGCAACATTGGAACACTACAGCGAAAGGTGACCAGAGAGAGAGAACTGAGCAGCAGAAGGATCAGCAGGACTGGGGGACCGGAGCAGGAGAAGCTAGGTGAGCCGGGACCGGAGAAAGAGGAGGATCAGCAGAGCTGGGGGTTACTACTGAGCAGGGGATCAGCAGAGCTGATGTGTCCGGATGTGTCTGGAAGTGTCAGAATTTGTCAGGATGGGTCGAGATACGTCAGGGTTTGTTCAGATATGTCAAGATTTGTCAGGATGTGTCAGGAATTATCATTATTTTTGTCAAGATGGGTCGGGATGTGTTGGGATTTGACAGATTGGGGTTTATTTACTAAAACTGGAGAGTCCAAAATCAGACTCCCTTCTGCATAGAAACCAATCAGCTTCCAGGTTTCATTGCCAAAGCTTCATTGAACAAGCTGAGGTTAGAAGCTGATTGGTTTCTATGCAGAAGGGAGTCTGATTTTGGACTCTCCAGTTTTAGTAAATAAACCCCATTGTGTCCGGTTGTGTCAGGTTGGGTCAGGATCAGCAGAGCTGGGGGTTACTACTGAGCAGGGGATCCGCAGAGCTGATGTGTCAAACTGTGTCCGGAAGAGTCAGAATTTGTCAGGATGGGTCGGGATGCGACATGTGTCAGGGTTTGTTCAGATATGTTGGGATTTGTCAGGAAGTGTCAGGAATTATCATTATTTTTGTCAGAATGGGTCGGGATGTGTTAAGATTTGTCAGGATGGGTGGGGATGTGTCAGGATGGGTGGGGATGTGTTGGGATTTGTCAGGATGGGTTGGGATGTGTTAAGATTTGTCAGGATGGGTGGGGATGTGTCAGGATGGGTGGGGATGTGTTGGGATTTGTCAGGATGGGTTGGGATGTGTCAGGATGGGTTGGGATGTGTTGGGATTTGTCAGGATGGGTCGGCATGTGTCAGGATGGGTGGGGATGTGTTGGGATTTGTCAGGATGGGTCGGGATGTGTCAGGATGGGTGGGGATGTGTTGTGATTTGGCATGATGTGTCGTGATGTGAGATGTGTCAAGGTTTGTTTGGCTGTGTCAGGATGAGTCGGGATGAGTTGGAATATGTCAAGATTTGTCGGGCTGGGTCAGGATGTATCAGGATTTGTCCAGATTTGTCAGGATGGGTTGGGATTTGTCGGGATTTGTCAGGATTGGTAAGGCTGGGTCAGGATTTGTCAGAATGTGTCAGAATTTATTGGGATGTGTCAGGATTTGTCAGGATGGGTCAGGATTTGTTAGAATGTGTCAGGATTTGTCAGGATGGGTCAGAATTTGTCGGGATTTGTCAGGATGGGTCAGGATTTGTCAGGATTTGTCAGGATGGGTCAGGATTTGTCAGGATTTGTCGGGATGTGTCAGGCTCTGTCAGGATTGGTAAGGTTGTGTCAGGAGTTGTCTGGATGTGTTAGGATTTGTCAGGCTGGGTCGGGATTTGTCAGGATGGATCAGGATTGGTCAGGATTTGTCAGGATTTGTTGGGATTTGTCAGGATGTGTCAGGATCTGTCAGGATTGATAAGGTTGTGTCAGGATTTGTCGGGATGTGTCAGGATTTGTCTGGATGTGTCAGGCTGTGTCAGGATGGCTCAGGATTTGTCAGGATTTGTCGGGATGTGTCGGGATGTGTTAGGATTTGTCAGGCTGGGTCGGGATTTGTCAGGATGGATCAGGATTTGTCAGGATGGGTCAGGATTTGTCAGGATTTGTTGGGATTTGTCAGGATGTGTCAGGATCTGTCAGGATTGATAAGGTTGTGTCAGGATTTGTCGGGATGTGTCAGGATTTGTCTGGATGTGTCAGGCTGTGTCAGGATGGCTCAGGATGTGTCAGGATCTGTCAGGATTGATAAGGTTGTGTCAGGATTTGTCGGGATGTGTCAGGATTTGTCTGGATGTGTCAGGCTGTGTCAGGATGGCTCAGGATTTGTCAGGATTTGTCGGGATGTGTCAGGATTTGTCAGGATGGGTCAGGATTTGTCGGGATGGGTCAGGATTTGTCTGGATGTGTCAGGCTGTGTCAGGATGGCTCAGGATTTGTCAGGATTTGTCGGGATGTGTCAGGATTTGTCGGGATGTGTCAGGATTTGTCTGGATGTGTCAGGCTGTGTCAGGATGGCTCAGGATGTGTCAGGATCTGTCAGGATTGATAAGGTTGTGTCAGGATTTGTCGGGATGTGTCAGGATTTGTCTGGATGTGTCAGGCTGTGTCAGGATGGCTCAGGATTTGTCAGGATTTGTCGGGATGTGTCAGGATTTGTCAGGATGGGTCAGGATTTGTCGGGATGGGTCAGGATTTGTCAGGATGGATCAGGATTTGTCGGAATGGATCAGGATTTGTCAGGATTGGTCAGGATTTGTTGGGATGTGTTGGGATTTGTCAGGATGTGTCAGGATTTGTTGGGATGTGTCAGGCTCTGTCAGGATTGGTAAGGTTGTGTCAGGAGTTGTCTGGATGTGTTAGGATTTGTCAGGCTGGGTCGGGATTTGTCGGAATGTGTCAGAATTTGTCGGGATGTGTCAGGATTTGTCAGAATTGGTAAGGCTGTGTCAGGATTTGTCAGGATGTGTCAGGATGTGTCGGGATATGTCAGGATTTGTCGGGATGGGTCAGGCTGGGTTGGGATTTGTCGGGATGGGTCAGAATTTGTCGGGATGGGTCAGGATTTGTCGGAATGTGTCAGGATTTGTCGGGATGTGTCAGGATTTGTCGGGATGTGTCAGGATTTGTCGGGATGCGTCAGGATTTGTCGGGATGTGTCAGGATTTGTCAGGATGGGTCAGGATTTGTCGGGATGGGTCAGGATTTGTCGGGATGCGTCAGGATTTGTCGGGATTTGTCGGGATGGGTCAGGATTTGTCGGGATGGGTCAGGATTTGTCGGGATGGGTCAGGATTTGTTGGAATGTGTCAGGATTTGTCGGGATGCGTCAGGATTTGCCGGGATGGGTCAGGATCTGTCAGAATGCAGTTTATGAGAAAGCTGCTCTTTAAATCTTTATTTCCTGCTGTGCTCCATCCCCCTCCAGGTATATAATAATTGTGTCTCTCGATGTGCTGACACCTCCACCAACCATGACAAGCCTCTTATGTTCCACAACATGACCCTCTTCACCGGGGCACTCACTTCTAGAGCTGTTCTCCCCCCCCCCCCTCGGGACGGAGCACTGGAGTGCACCTCTCAGGTAGGTGACTCCACTTACACACAACACAAGTCCACTTGAATCACGAGGACCTTTTGTATAATCAGCAGAAGCGCTCCGTGTCGCCTAACAAGCTGAGTATTTTTTTTTCAAGATGGAAACAAACGTTCCTTGATGAGCAACCCGTGCTGGGATGAGGTCCTCAAATATCCGAGGTGAGGATGCTGAACCGCCACCACTACTGCCACCACCACCCCCGCCACCGCCACCCCCGCCGCCGCCGCCACCCCTGCCGCCACCGCCACCCCCGCCACCACCACCTATCCCAATATCTTTAGTCCAACACATCAAAATTTAGCACAAACGTAGAACAGTATTAAAAAAAAAAAGGAAAGAAGCCCAGCGAAGGGAATGAAAGAGTCAATAAAAACAATTAGAGCTGAGTAAAATTGCAAATTTTAGGGTTAAAAAAATTCACTTCTACAATTTGCCCTTTTTGTGTATAATATATGTTCTGGTACAATGCTTTTTTTTTTTTTTTTATTTGCCGATACAAACACAAATTAGAACCATTTACAAACCCCCCAAAAAAGGTTAAAAAAATGGAAGAAGAAGCTAGAATGTAGCTGGAAAAACTCAAATTTTCTAAAATTACTTTTAGTTTAAAACCATGGTCTTCAAACTGCAGTCTGGGGCCAGATGTGGCCCTTTGCATGCCTTTATCCAGCTGTTAGGGCACAATTCCTCCAACTGACACCAGCAATGAGGCGGAATTCCTCCCATTGACACCAATGATGGGGCACTATTCTACTGACACCAATGATGGGACACTATTCCTCCCACTGACACCAATGATGGGGCACTATTCCTCCCACTGATACCAATGATGGGGCACTATTCCTCCCACTGATACCAATGATGGGGCACTATTCCTCCCACTGACACCAATGATGGGGCACTATTCCTCCCACTGACACCAATGATGGGACACTATTCCTCCCACTGACACCAATGATGGGGCACTATTCTACTGACACCAATGATGGGGCACTATTCCTCCCACTGACACCAATGATGGGGCACTATTCCTCCCACTGACACTAATGATGGGGCACTATTCCTCCCACTGATACCAATGATGGGGCACTATTCCTCCCACTGACACCAATGATGGGGCACTATTCTACTGACACCAATGATGGGGCACTATTCCTCCCACTGACACCAATGATGGGGCACTATTCCTCCCACTGATACCAATGATGGGGCGCTATTCCTCCCACTGATACCAATGATGGGGCGCTATTCCCCCCACTGTCACCAATGATGGGGCACTATTCCTCCCACTGACACCGATGATGGGGCACTATTCCTCCCACTGACACCAATGATGGGGCACTATTCCTCCCACTGATACCAATGACGGGACACTATTCCTCCCACTGACACCAATGATGGGACACTATTCCTCCCACTGACACCAATGATGGGGCACTATTCCTCCCACTGACACCAATGATGGGGCACTATTCCTCCCACTGACACCAATGATGGGGCACTATTCCTCCCACTGATACCAATGATGGGGCACTATTCCTCCCACTGACACCAATGATGGGGCACTATTCCTCCCACTGACACCAATGATGGGGCACTATTCCTCCCACTGATATCAATGATGGGGCACTATTCCTTCCACTGACACCAACGATGGGTCACTATTCTTCCCATTAACACCAATGATGGGGCTTAATTCCTCCCACTGACACCAAAGATAGGTCATTGTTTACTCCCACTGGTTGCCAGGAAATTTGCTGCTCCTACTGGCTCTAGTCTGGCCCCATAAACTGGCCTTTTTTTAGAAAGGAGACCCCTGGTGTAAAGCACAATCTAGTATGCTGGGTTTGATGCAAAAGCAGGAGCGGCCCCTGCCTTATCTGCCCCACCCCCAAAGGACGGCGCTCAAATTAGGTGCCTCTTCCGCCGTGGCCTGACGTTGTATGCCTCAAGCATTCGCTCAGCTATCACAAGCAATCCCGTATTTTGTCCGATACATATCCCTGCAATCCTTACATTAACGGACACATCACCTACTATTGGATGGAAGTTATAGATCACCTACTATTGGATGGAAGTTATAGATCACCTACTATTGAAGATCATCATTGGATCTTCCGTACAGCACTTTTTTGGACATTTTAATCATATATACCAGCATGTTATTAAGCAGCATTGGTCACTATACTAGACAAAGATACAGTCAGATCCATAAATATTGGGACATGGACACAATTCTAACATTTTTGGCTCTATACACCACAATGGATTGGAAATGAAACAAACAAGATGTGCTTTAACTGCAGACTGTCAGCTTTAATTTGAGGGTATTTACATCCAAATCAGGTGAACGGTGTAGGAATTACAACAGTTTGCATATGTGCCTCCCACTTGTTAAGGGACCAAAAGTAATGGGACAGAATACTAATCATAAATCAAACTTTCACTTTTTAATACTTGGTTGCAAATCCTTTGCAGTCAATGACAGCCTGAAGTGTGGAACGCATAGACATCAGCAGACGCTGGGTGTCATCCCTGGTGATGCTCTGCCAGGCCTTTACTGCAACTGTCTTCAGTTCCTGCTTGTTCTTGGAGCATTTTCCCTTCAGTTTTGTCTTCAGCAAGTGAAATGCTCAATCGGGTTCAGGTCAGGTGATGGACTTGGCCATTGCAGAACATTCCACTTCTTTGGTTGCTTTTGCAGTCTGCTTTGGGTCATTGTCCATCTGCACTGTGAAGCGTCCAATGAGTTGTGAAGCATTTGGCTGAATATGAGCCGATAATATTCCCGAAACACTTCACAATTCATCCGGCTGCTTCTGTCAGCAGTCACATCATCAATAAATACAAGAGAAGCAGTTCCATTGGCAGCCATACATGCCCACGCCATGACACTACCACCACCATGATCACTGATGAGGTGGTATGCTGAGGACCATGAGCAGTTCCTTCTCCATACTCTTCTCTTCCCATCACTCTGGTACAAGTTGATGTCGGTCTCATCTGTCCATAGGATGTTGTTCCAGAACTGTGAAGGCTTTTTTAGATGTTGTTTGGCAAACTCTAATCTGGCCTTCCTGTGTTTGAGGCTCACCAATGGTTTCCATCTTGTGGTGAACCCTCTGTATTCACTCTGGTGAAGTCTTCTCTTGATTGGTGATTTTGACACACATACACCTACCTCCTGGAGAGTGTTCTTGATCCGGCCAACTGTTGTGAAGGGTGTTTTCTTCACCAGGGAAAGAATTCTTCGCTCATCCACCACAGTTGTTTTCCGTGGTCTTCCGGGTCTTTTGGTGTTGCTGAGCTCACCGGTGCGTTCCTTCTTTTTAAGAATGTTCCAAACAGTTGTTTTGGCCACGCCTAATGTTTTTGCTATCTCTCTGATGGGTTTGTTTTGTTTTTTTCAGCCTAATGATGGCTTCACTGATAGTGACAGCTCTTTGGATCTCATCTTGAGAGTTGACAGCAACAGATTCCAAATGCAAATAGCACACTTGAAATGAACTCTGGACCTTTTATCTGCTCATTGTAATTGGGATAATGAGGGAATAACACACACCTGGCCATGGAACAGCTGAGAAGCCAATTGTCCGATTACTTTTGGTCCCTTAACAAGTGGGAGGCACCTATGCAAACTGTTGTCATTCCTACACCGTTCACCTGATTTGGATGTAAATACCCTCAAATTAAAGCTGACAATCTGTAGTTAAAGCACATCTTGTTTGTTTCATTTCAAATCCATTGTGGTGTATAGAGCCAAAAATGTTAGAGTTGTGTCCATGTCCCAATATTTATGGACCTGACTGTATATGCTGTCACCAGGCCACTTTGTGGTTGTTACATTGTCACCTTGATGCACATCACTAGTCACTTTATTTTGAATTGAATATTTCTGCATATATTCATTATTGTGATTGTTGCATTTGACACTTTATATCATGTTATACTTTCAGCGCTGCACCCATTTATTGTTTATATTTATGTTTATTTATATTTATATTCATTTTTTTGCGCTGTTTTTTTATTTTTTACATAAGTAGAAACTTGGTCTTCAACTGACCTCCTCCCTCCTCCCAAGAGGTCTGTAGCTGAACCACCAAGTACTTTGTAGATGAAGAGCTTGATTCACAGGACGCCAGGCTGGCTTCAAGATTCTGTGCCTGTGAAGGATGAATGTATGTTTTCCCCCTCTTCTGGGGTCTGTCGAGTCCCGTGGATGCCCCGTGCTCTAACCCTCTCTTCCAGGATGTATAGAGGCAACTCTGAAGTGATGGGGGGTTTTCATGTTTAGGGGGGACTCTTATGTGATGGGGGGCTCTGACATAAAGGGTGTACTCTGATGCGATAGGGGTGTGTGATGTTAAGGGAGGTTCTAATGTGATGAGGGGGCTATACTTGTATGAGGGGGTCTTTGATGCATAGGGGAAACTCTGAGGTGATGGGGGGCCTCTGATATGAAGGGTGGACTCTGATGTGATGGGGGAACCTCTGATGTGATAGGGGTGTCTGATGTTAAGAGTGGATTTGAATGTGAAGGTGGGCTCTGATGTGGTGGTGGGGGGCTATATACAGTATAAGGGGTCTTTGATGTATAGGGGCAACTCTGAGGTGATGGGGGGCTCTCATGTTTAGGGGGGACTCTTATGTGATGGGGACTCTGACATGAAGGGTGTACTCTGATGTGATAGGTGTGTCTGATATTAAGGGGGACTCGAATGTGAAGGGGGGCTTTTATGTGGTGGTGGGCTATATATAAGGAATCTTTGATGTATAGGGGCAACTCTGAAGTCATGGGGGGCTCTCATGTTTAGGGGGGACTCTTATGTGATGGGGACTCTGACACGAAGGGCGTACTCTGATGTGATAGGTGTGTCTGATATTAAGGGGGACTCAAATGTGAAGGGGGGCTTTGATGTGGTGGTGGGGGGCTATATATAAGCAATCTTTGTATAGGGGCAACTCTGAAGTCATGGGGGGCTCTCATGTTTAGGGGGGACTCTTATGTGATGGGGACTCTGACACGAAGGGCGTACTCTGATGTGATAGGTGTGTCTGATATTAAGGGGGACTCAAATGTGAAGGGGGCTTTGATGTGGTGGTGGGGGGCTATATATAAGCAATCTTTGTATAGGGGCAACTCTGAAGTGATGGGGGGCTCTCATGTTTAGGGGGGACTCTTATGTGATGGGGACTCTGACACGATGGGTGTACTCTGATGTAATAGGGGTGTCTGATATTAAGGGGGAGTGTGAAGGGGATCTTTGATGTGATAGCGGGGCTACATATAGGAGGCCTTTGATGTACAAGGGCAACTCTAAGGTTATAGGGGGCTTTACTGTTTAAGGGGGGCTCTGATATTAAGGGTGGACTCTGATGTGATGGGGGAACCTCTGATGTGATAGGGGTGTCTGATGTCATGAGTGGATTTGGATGTGAAGGTGGGCTCTGATGTGGTGGTGGGGGGCTATATATAAGGGGTCTTTGATGTATAGGGGCAGCTCTGATGTGATGGGGGGCTCTCATGTTTAAGGGGGACTCTGATGTGATGGAGGTGTCTGATGCAGGGGCGGACTGACAACTCATGGGGCCCCCGGGCAATAGGGGATCATAGGGCCCCTGTGTCCTTACCCACACTCAAAGCACACCCAAAAAAGCCTATAAAAGTTACCAGGGGCATTTCATGGGGCCCCCTACTGACCCCGGGCCCTCGGGGAGTGCCCGAGTGCTCGAATGGTCAGTTCACCCCTGGTCTGATGTTAAAGGGGGGCCTCGAGTGTGAATGGGCGGGGAGCTCTGATGTGATGGGGGGGGCCTCTGAAGTGAAGGAGGAGCTTATGATGTGAAGTTTCTTCCATGGAGCTGGTTGTGTCTATGGTCCCAGGCTCAGGTTCCACATTGGGAACATCTACATTTCTTACTTTTCTATAAAGAGGTGGAAGCCCCCCCTTCCCCCCAATAGCGCCCCCTTTACAACATCTTCCAAATAAATGATTGCTCTCCTTCTAGTCTGGCTCAGCACCCCTCCCCGAGACACGGACGCCTCTCTTCCTTTTCTTCAGAACGAACGTGTCAAGTCCATTCTCTTCGGCTTAAATCCGTCTGTTATCCGTGATTTCTAGACCACGTAATAATCCAGCCGTCTCCGGTGCACACGGTAATCACACGGTAATCACACGTGTCACTGCCACCCAGACACGTGTTCTCCTCTCCTCTCGCCGTCCGGCTGAAGTGCCCGCTTTGATGAGTTATTTTAACCCACGTCATCAAAAATAACATAATTCCGTTCTCCTCCATCTAAAATATCTGCCGGTGAATTATTTATCCCGAGGAAAGCAGAGCGGGACGCGCGGCCAAGCTGGATTCCCAGCCTTGGAAACCGAAACAGGTCCTCACCAACCCGCCTTGATCTTCTCCCAAACACAAATATCATATTGTGAGGATAATCCAACCAGAGGCGGCTTCAAACAAAGGATGTGTCACCTCGAACAACGCTTTGGCGCAGTGTCAGTTAGAGACGGAGATGGGGACGGCGGTATGATGGAAATGTAGAAAAGAGAACGGGGGGGGGGGGGGGCTGACGAAGGGAGCGACGTTTCACATACAGATCCCACTTCTGAATTAATGATGAGGATTGAAGATCAAAGACAACAGCTAGTTCTGCATTCGTGAATTCTGCAGCCCTTCTCCGAGTGGCCCAAACACGGCTCATAAACATCCGGGATTTACGGATGAGAGCCGCAGAGGATTACAATTGTTCTCTCCGTTCCTGAGTGGCAGATTTACAACACAGAGCCAATCAGTTATTTGTTTTTTTTTTTTGAGTGACAGATGGTGTTTTCTTCTAACTACCCAGAGACGAGGCAAAATAAATAATCTGAACACCTTGTAGAATGATACTAGAAGGATAACCATCAATGATGGATTTCGTGTCACATTTTGTATTGTAAATGCTGTATAGCCCCCTCATACAACTGAAAGCTACAACTTCTTCTTTTATTTGTATTGTATTTCCTGTACCTGCAACAAAAAAAATAAAAAAAATTAAATACTTTTGCTGTAATATTCATCTTCAACCCAGAGCTGTCCCCGGCACTACTTCTCCACCACTAGATGTCATTGGCCTTTCAGATTGAAGACCATGATCATTTATTACACTTCCTGTTACCAAGGCCGTCATGAACCCACCTTCTGAAGGAGGGTCATCATGCAGCTTGGGCTCATAGTACTTCTTCTCCACCACCAGATGTCCTTGGTCTTAGATCATTTATTAAACTGCCTGTTACCAAGGCGGTTATGAACCCACCTTCTGAGGGAGGGTCATCATGCAGCTTGGGCTCATAGTACTTCTTCTCCACCACCAGATGTCCTTGGTCTTAGATCATTTATTAAACTGCCTGTTACCAAGGCCGTCATGAACCCACCTTCTGAGGGAGGGTCATCATGCAGCTTGGGCTCATAGTACTTCTTCTCCACCACTAGATGTCCTTGGTCTTAGATCATTTATTAAACTGCCTGTTACCAAGGCGGTTATGAACCCACCTTCTGAAGGAGGGTCATCATGCAGCTTGGGCTCATAGTACTTCTCCTCCACTAGATGTCCTTGGTCTTTCAGATTGAAGACCATAATCATTTATTACACTTCCTGTTACCATGGCTGTCATGAACCCACCTTCTGAAGGAGGGTCATCGTACAGCTTCCACTCATAGTACTTCTTCTCCACCACTAGATGTCCTTGGTCTTAGATCATTTATTACACTTCCTGTTACCTTGGCTGTCATGAACCCAGCTTCTGAAGGAGGGTCATCATGCAGCTTGGGCCCATAGTACTTCTTCTCCACCACTAGATGTCCTTGGTCTTAGATCATTTATTACACTTCCTGTTACAAAGACTGTCATGAACAAACCTTCTGAAGGAGGGTCATCGTGCAGCTTCCACTCATAGTACTTCTTCTCCACCACCAGATGTCCTTGGTCTTAGATCATTTATTACACTTCCTGTTACCAAGGCTGTTATGAACCCAGCTTCTGAAGGAGGGTCATCATGCAGCTTGGGCCCATAGTACTTCTTCTCCACCACTAGATGTCCTTGGTCTTTCAGTTTGAAGACCATGATTATTTATTTATTTATTTATTTATTTATCGAGTTTATATAGCGCCAAAGGGTTTGCTCAGCGCTGTACAATAGAGGGGGGACAATACATGAAACAGTACAGTAACATCAAACAGCACACAAGGGGTAAGAGGGCCCTACTCTTTCGAGCTTACAATCTAGGAGGGAGGGGGTAGAGGTACAGGAGGAAATGGCTGTGGGGGATGGAGTGGAAGGAGGAGGGAAGGGCAGCGGCTGTTAGGTGAGGGTGGGGTAGGCTTCCCTGAAGAGGTGGGTTTTCAGGGAGCGCCTGAAGGTGAGGAGGGAAGGTGACAGTCTGATGGGTTGGGGTAGTGAGTTCCAGAGGATGGGGGAGGACCTGGAGAAGTCTTGCAGTCGTGCGTGGGAGGAGGAGACCAGGGAGCAAGATAGAAGGAGGTCCTGTGAAGAGCGAAGGGTACGGGTAGGGTGGTACCTGGGAATCAGGTCGGTGAGGTAGTTAGGGGCAGTGTTGTGAATGGCTTTATAGGTCAGAGTGAGCAGTTTGAATTTAATGCGTTGGGCAATGGGGAGCCAGTGGAGGGAGAGGCAGAGGGGGGTGGCAGAGGTGGAGCGGCTGGTGAGGTGGATGAGTCTGGCAGCTGAGTTCAGGATGGTCTGAAGCGGGGTGAGTTTGCACTGGGGTAGGCCGGTGAGGAGGGAGTTGCAGTAGTCAAGGCGTGAGATAATCAGGGAGTGAACGAGTAGTTTAGTGGTGTCTGGGGTAAGGAAGGAGCGTATCTTGGAGATGTTCCGGAGGTGGAGCCTGCATGAGTTTGTGAGAGATTTGATATGAGGTTGAAAGGAAAGGTTTGAGTCCAGAATGACGCCAAGGACCTTGGCTTGCGGGGCGGGATTGATGGTGGTGTTGTTGGTAGTGATGGAAAGGATGGGGGGGGGGCACGGGAAGGGGGAAAGACGAGAAGCTCGGTTTTGGAGAGGTTGAGTTTGAGGAAATGGAGCGACATCCAGTCAGAGATGTCGTTTAGGAGGTGAGTGATGCGGGCGGAGAATGTGGGGGTGAGGTGAGGGGTGGATAGGTAGATTTGAGTATCATCAGCATAGAGGTGGTAGTTGAAGCAATTATTACACTTCATTTATCATGATCATTTATTATACTTCCTGTTACCAAGATTGTCATGAACCCACCTTCTGAAGGAGGGTCATCGTGCAGCTTCCACTCATAGTAGTTCTTCTCCACCACCAGATGTCCTTGGTCTTAGATCATTTATTACACTTCCTGTTACCAAGACTGTCATGAACAAACCTTCTGAAGGAGGGTCATCATGCAGCTTGGGCTCATAGTACTTCTTCTCCACCACTAGATGTCTTTGGTCTTTCAGTTTGAAAGACGAGGTAAAATAAGCTGAACACCATGTAGAATGATACTAGAAAGATAACGATCAATGATGGATTTTGTGTCACATTTTGTATTGTAAATGCTGTATAGCCTCCTCATACAACTGAAAGCTACAGTTTCTTTTTTAATTTTTATTGTATTTCCTGTACCTGCAACAAAAAAAAATAAAAATATATTTTTGCTGTAATATCCATCTTCAACCCAGAGCTGTCCCCGGCAGAACTTCGTCTCCACCACTAGATGTCCTTGGTCTTTCAGTTTGAAGACCATGATCATTTATTACACTTCCTGTTACCTTGGCTGTCATGAACCCATCTTCTGAAGGAGGGTCATCATGCAGCTTGGGCTCATAGTACTTCTTCTCCACCACTAGATGTCCTTTGTCTTTCAGTTTGAAGGCCATGATCATTTATTACACTTCCTGTTACCAAGGCTATCATAAATCCACCTTCTGAAGGAGGGCTATCACGCAGCTTGGGCTCATAGTACTTCTTCTCCACCACCAGATGTCCTTTGTCTTTCAGTTTGAAGACCATGATCATTTATTACATTTCCTGTTACCAAGGCTGTCATGAAACCACCTTCTGAAGGAGGGTCATCATGCAGCTTGGGCTCATAGTACCTCTTCTCCTCCACTAGATGTCTTCAGTCTTCCAAGCTGAAGATTAGGGTCATTCAATCCACTTCCTCTTAGATTAGGCCAGGGGTGTCAGACTTTAATCACAGGCCCCATAAGCGTTATGGTTGCCCTCAAATGGACGGTTTTATCTGTAAGACTAGAAGTCCAGAGCACCCCACCCAATCTTACATCAGATGTCAAGAACACCCCCCCCCCCCCCACTATCAGAAGTCAAGAGTCCCCCACTCTCCCTTATATCACCCCTTAGCTTGTGCTGCTGCCAGGAAGAGCAGGGAAGCAGAAAATGAAGAGTCTGGACGAGGGCCAGAAGAGGGCAGTAGTCAGCTGCTGGAGTCGAATGCTGAGACCAGGGGAGGCGGAGTTAGGGGGGTGCTGGGGCTACACAGAGAGGTGCAGGATCTGTAGAAGGATTTATGTCCTCCTCTCTGATACTGACTTTTGAGATGGGGGGGGGCAGAGAAGCAGAGATGAGCCTCTTTACAGCTGAATGGAGAAGCACAGGATCTGTAGGAGGAGTTCTGTCCTCCTCTCTGCTTTCGACTGCTAAGATGGCATGGCTGCACTGAAAAGCTCAGGGTTTGGTGGAGGAGTTCTGTCCTCCTCTCTGCTGCTGACTGCTGAGACAAGGTTGGGGTTGAGATGCAGGGGGGTGCCGCAGCTGCAGGAGAGGTGCGAGGGCCAGATGTTATGGCCTGATGGGCCAGATTCGGCCCACGGGCCTTTGTGTTTGACACATTTTTTTTTGTCCCATCGTGTAGTGAACACACTCACAAAACTAGCACCCAGTGCAAACAAAAAAAGTAAGCACACAAAAGTGAAGTACACAAAAAAGTGCACAGGGTGTATGTCTGGCCCTCCTCCGAAGAGACAGGGCCCTAGCCCTGAGCCCCCAGAGCGCAGGACTCCTGACTGGGACTAAGGCACTCACTGGTCCACCTGGCCGAAACCAGGCGGACCTCCTTCTTCAGGATACCTGTCGAAGCAAGGCTTCTCGAGTACTTAGTGGGGCTCTCCTGAAGGGAGACCCCATGGGAGGGGGAGAACCTGACCAAAAGACCACATGCCTCCCCCACCCAAGACTTTCAGGGCAGGTCCGAGGAACTACACCCTACTAATCAGGAAAGTGATAAAGTGCATACAGTGCTGTGCAAAGTGCGAGTGACAAACAAACATAGAAAAAAAGGGAAGGGGTGTCAGGGCAGGGGCCGGGGAACGGAGAGGCAAGCCTAACAATGTAACGCACTGGCTGATGACAACCACCACCCACAGACCAAAGTCCCTCAGGGCGCGGAGTCTAAGTCCCAGGCTGCCCTTCACC
>NW_028320562.1:0-5000 GCF_062004578.1 Staurois parvus
CATTTTATTTACACATAATTTCTGAACCTGTTTTGGTTTCTATGTATGTATGTATGGATGGCATGTGTTGTTACCAACATGTGGTGAAAATTTCATGTCAATAGCACCTTTAGAAATATAATTACTGAGAAAAATGGTGACGTGTTCAATACTTATTTTACCAGCTGTATATAATTTTGCTACAATGTTTTTCTATTTTAATTCTACATTTTTCATGATGTTGATCGGGCTGAATGTCTTGTAAAAATACCCCGCTTTGTCTTCATTATTATGTTGCTATAACAGTTGCCAAATAGTGAGAGCTCCCCTTTAAATTATCAGCAAGTCCATAGCTGGGCTGCAGTCCTGCCCCTCCCACTCGGAGCCCTTATCTGACTGCCTTCTATGACAGCCAATAAGTGCTAAGGAAGAAGCGGAAGCTTCAAAATTTATTACCGCCCATATCCACATCATCAGTTCTGGCCCGGTGCCATTGTGCGCTCCATGTTGGTTGCTGCAGCAGTCGACCGCTTCCTGGTCATATTGCTACAGCTGCCCTGCTGATATCAACTAAGGATTATACCGGAGATTGCATATGATCAGCCATGGAATATTTTATATGCCTGCTTATCTTCATTTATATGTGAGTTGCCAATTGTCACACTTTTTAAAAAAATGTAGGTGTTTATATGCTGCACTTAATATGTCGCCCCACTGTTTTTTCTATATGCTTACAGAGCTCTTGCTTCACTCCTAAGGGTGCTCCCGCTAAGGCTGCTTTACCAACATCTCCTGTTATAAACAGAATTGTTACTTTATTGAACTTTAATGGATTTTTTTTTCATCATTGACCTTTTTAGTACAGTCAACATCTTCAGTGCCATTTTTTTTTCTTCTTTTGTGCTACTACTTCACTACATGCTGATCAGCTAGCCAATATCCACTGGCAGGGCAAATCCACTCTGCCAAATTGCTGGTGTAGCGGATTTGTGAAGTTGAACTCCACGGGAAAAACTTTAATTTCAAAATATTCCTCAATAGCTGCAAAAAGGAAAAAAAAAATCCACTTTAAATGCACCAAATGCTATCACATTACCTTGTAAATGCAGCATTGACATCATTGTGCTGCATATACAGTTGCAAGAAAAAGTATGTGAACCCCTTGGGATTACGTGGAGTTTTGCATGAATTGGGCATAAAATGTGCTCTGAACGTCATCTAAGTCACAACAATAGAAGAACACAGTCTGCTGAACAGAATACTACACAAACATTAGATGTTGCCATGGTTTAATTGCACATAACATGTAAACATTCACAGTGCAGGGAGGAAAAAGTATGTGAACCTTTGGACTTAATAACTGGTTGACCCTTCTTTGGCAGCAATAACCTCAACCAAACGTTTCCTGTAGTTGCAGATCAGACCTGCACAACGATCTGGAGTAATTTTAGACCACTCCTCCTCACAAAACTGTTTCAGTGTAGCAATATTCCTGGGATGTCTGGTGTGAATCGCTCTCTTAAGTTCATGCCACAGCATTTCAATCGGGCTGAGGTCAGGACTCTGACTGGGCCACTCCAGAAGGCGTATTCTGTGCTGTTGCAGCCATTGTTTTGTTGAATTACTTGTATGCTTTGGGTCATTGTCCTGTTGCATCACCCATCCTCTGCGGAGCTTCAGCTGGTGGACAGATGGTCGTACGTTTTCCTGCAAAATGTCTTGATAAACTCTGGAATTCATTTTCCCATCAATGACAACAATCCGTCCAGGCCCTGAGGCAGCAAAGCAGCCCCAAACCATGATGCTCCCTCCGTCATGTTTCACAGTGGGGATGAGGTTTTGATGTTGGTGTGCTGTGCCTTTTTTTCTCCACACATAGTGTTGTGTGTTCTTCCCAAACAACTCAATCTTGGTTTCATCTGTCCACAGTATATTTTGCCAGTAGTGCTGAGGAACATCCAGGTGCTCTTTTGCAAACTTCAAACGTGCTGCAATATTCTTTTTGGACAGCAATGGCTTCCTCCGTGGTGTCCTCCCATGTACTCCATTCTTGTTTAATGTTTTCCTTATTGTAGATGTGTCAACAAAAATGTTAGCATGTGCCAGAGATTTCTGTAGGTCTTTCGCTGACACTCTGGGATTCTTCTTTACCTCATGCAGCATTCTGTGCTGTGCTCTTGCAGTCATTTTTACAGGACGACCACGCCTAGGGAGAGTAGCAACAGTGCTAAACTTTCTCCATTTGTAGACAGTCTGTCTTACCGTGGACATATGAACATCAAGGCTTTTGGAGATACTTTTGTAACCCTTTCCAGCTTCATGCAAGTCAACAATTCTTGATCGTAGGTCTTCTGAGAGCTCTTTTCTGTGAGGCATGGTTCACATCAGACAGTGCTTCTTGAAACCAGTAAACCCAAAACAGGTGTGTGTGTTTTAAGGGCAGGACAGCTGTCAGCAACACATCCAATATCATCACACTGATTGGAGTCAAGGTTGGCTCACTCCTGGCTCCAATTAGCTCTGGGAGAAGTCATTAAGCTAGGGCCTCACATACTTTTTCCTCCCTGCACTGTGAATGTTTACATGTTATGTGCAATTAAACCATGGCAACATCTAATGTTTGTGTAGTATTATGTTCAGCAGACTGTGCTCTATTGTTGTGACTTAGATGACGTTCAGAGCACATTTTATGCCCAATTCATGCAAAACTTCACGTAATCCTAAGGGGTTCACATACTTTTTCTTGCAACTGTAGCTTGTGCAGACAGAACTGTGGGCAGAGGGAAGACCAGCCATCCTGCACAAGGAAAGAGAGCAGCATTGACTGGTCTTTAATACAGAAAGCTCCTGCACAGAAAAAGGGGAAGGAGTTGTTTCATGCTGGGTTACTGAAGATACACATGCATCTTGTTTTTGTAACATAACAAAACAAAAAAATAAAAACCTTACAAATAAATCTCACTTTTTCATAAAATGTCATGCAAATTGCATATATTATATATAGTCATTTTATATTAACTGTCAAATATAATTATTTTCCAATTAAATACAATGACAGCAGGGAGTTTTGGAATAAACTAAAAATAAAAAAACAACCCTTGGCTAACATAAAATGTTGACTCCATTTGTTGCACAGAGGATTAAGTGTTTTTAATTAAAAAGATTAGAAACTCTATTCAGCAGTAGAAGCTGGCAGGAGCTCACATTTGAAGGATGTCTACTGAATCTTAACATCAAGAACTTGGCTAAGCAGCGCATGCAACAAGACGTATCAGACGTCTGTAGTATTATAGATAGAGGTAGAGCTAAGGAAGATGGAGAGCTCATGGCCACAGACAGGCAGACCTCTCATTGAGAAAGAAAGGTGGTAAGACATCGGTCTGGCTTCCTGGAATCACCATACTGCCACAAAGCCAGGTTTTTCTGTGTACAATTTTCTCTTTTCTTTAGACAAGCTATCAAAGGGAAAGGCAAAACTTCTAGGTTTAAAAAAAAAAAAAAATGCAAAAAAATTGTATCAGCCAGCGATTGATCGCTTATGATCTAGTTATAACAGAATGCTTTTAAATTATATATTTATATTCAATTATATAACCAAAAGGGACCAACTAAGAGAAGATAACTTTTAGGGCTTACATATAACTTAAAGTGTTACTAAACCCACAACAGTAAAATCAGTCTGTATATGTAGTAAAGCATCCTTGGTATACTGACTGTGGAACCTAAGGGGTTAATCCAGTGGCAACCTGTTAAGCTCTGGTGAACTCCATGCCCGAGGGTTAAGGCAGTGCTGGAAAATAATGGTGGCCACACAAAATATTGACACTTTGGTCCCAATTTGGACATTTTCATTTCGGGTTGTACTCACTTTTGTTGCCAGCGGTTTAGACATTAATAGCTGTGTGAGTTATTTTGAGGGGACAGCAAATTTACACTGTTATACAAGCTGTACACTCACTACTTTACATTGTGGCAAAGTGTTGTCGCATGAAAAAATATAATAAAATATTTACAAAAATGTGAGGGGTGTACTCACTTCCGTGAGATATTGTACATAGTTAGTCTGGCTGAAAAAAAGACAAAAGTCCACCCAGTTCAGCCAAAAAAAAAAAAAAAACACAGACTATATATATATATATATATATATATATATATATATAGATATAGATATATAGATATATAAAGATATATATATATACAGATATAGATATAAAGATATATATATATATGTTGTAAACGATTAGCTTCTAGGAGCAGAATAAAAATGACAATGGCTTCTAGGAGCTTAAAAAAACCGCTAGTGTGCATGGAGCCTAAAGCTATTGAATTAGCATGACAACCAAGCAAAAAGCATTTTCAAAAGGTCAGCACTGCCAATCTACACATTAGGGTACCCAAATGGCATTTATGAAGCATTCCAAAAAGGATATTGTTTAATAGTGCAGATAAGGTGCGCTCAGGGCAGCACATACAGTATGTCCCTGTATACAAATACTGCTTGGATGTGCCTATATCAGTATACAGCTGCTGCATATTTCCGCCTGTCACAAATCTGACAGGCTGCTAGCAGCAGGCTGTACACTGCACATTTAAATTCCCAGACAATCCCTGACACTGATGCTTATGGAAGGTTCCTTGGCTTTTGGCCCTTCATTGTACTTGATGATATCAAAGTACCTGGTGACTGCCAAGGCGACCTACAGGCAAGGCACACCCAAGTTGCCAGGGAGTAGTCACAAAGAATGGCGGAAGCCTGTGCAAGAAAAGAATTAGTGAAATAAAAATCTTTGTTGCTGTTATCATAGGCAAAAATGAGCAATTAAAGGGAAATCCCAAGAAAATGGGAAATCTGCTATTTGATTGAGGCCCACTGTGTAGTAACATGATGAGATACTTACCTCCTATAGCCCACCCATGCCCAGCAGTGAACTCCCATCCTTCTACTATAAATAGGAGGATGAAGTTTGACCATTAAAGGCTAAGTTCACCATGTAACATGTTCCAATTCCTGGTTGCTCTCC
>NW_028320562.1:17500-27500 GCF_062004578.1 Staurois parvus
AAGAAATACCGCTTAACAAGGACCTCGTTTTTTGTCCTAAACTCTTGATTTGTGGGTGAAAAGACGAGGGTTTGTCTCTGCTGAGAGCAGCAGAGGGGTGGGTTTTGGTTGGCTGGATTTGGTCAAGTTTAAAAATCTTCCAACCAAAAATTAAACGGGTATATGTTTTAGTGGGTAAAAGTTGTTGCATAGTGTTAGGTAAGTATTTGTGGGCTGTAGGTACTGTGGTGATTGCTTTACCCCCTCCACGTGAGGTAATTATTACAGTGCTGAAAGGCTTAGGTTAATTGTTAACTGTTGTAAGATCTCTGTGTGTATGTAGTCTGTACAATGTTTTGTGGTACTACTGCTCCCAGCAAGCATGCAGCAGGGGGTCCTTTCTGTTACATGTGCATGTTAGTGTGATATGTTGGTGTTTTATGTCCGTTCTGTGATTGTGCCCAAATTGTGTTGTATGTGTGCTGTATATTGTTGTGTAATTGTCCAGTGTATGTTCTGTCTAAAAGTCTGTTTTATGTAAGAGGCAATTTTGAGGCTAGAGTCTACCATGTGTTTCTCTGTGGGGGGTCATTTTCTTGACTAAACCACATGGACTCCTTTTGTTTGGTGGCCATTTTGTTGGCTACCAAATGTGCAGTAATCTCTATGCAATGTGCATGAAGTTTCCTATATGCATTTGACCCATATTGTGTTTTTAATCCAAATTTTTTACAGTTTCATTTGTTTGCTTTTAGCTTTAAATTTGCGTATTGCCAGCCAATTTAAAGTGTATTAAGCGAGTTTTCCCTTCACGTGTTCCACATTTAATGAGCGCGGTGTAGTCTGGGTTTTTGCACATAGATTTCTTGTATAGTGATTATGTTTTTCTTGTGTTTTTCCTGTTAAAAGTAGTTCCTTATTGTAAAGCGGGTTTGTTTTAAGCTGCTGTGTCGCGTGTTTCACGTCCAGCAGACTTTTTGTGTAAACGGTTCTAGGTGGTTGCAGTAAAGATTGCGTGTATAATGTGGATCGTTTAGCGGTGCTGATAGGAGTGATTTTTGCATCAGCAACAAGGTTACTTTTGGCGCAGTTTTTCGGTTTACCTCTGTGTAATTGTTTTACTGTGAAACGTCCCGTGTTTTTCATAAGGATCCACTTTGTCCTTTTTAACAGTTTTTCAGGTTGAAAAAGGGTTTTTCTGTGTGTATTAGGAAAGTTTTTTTCTTTACACAAATTTCCTAAAGGTCAGTTAGCAGGTTTCTGCCCAACCAGTGACCCCTAAGTAACATCCAAGAACCCCTCTTTTTGTTTTGACTTGTGTTAGCTACTGTGTGCAGGGAGAGAAAAGCCACTTTCATCATTGTACGGTGTGGCCTGCCAAACACAGTGGGTGATGAGAACCACATAAATTACGCTGTGCGAGTGGGCGGTCCAGGGAAGTAACACTTAGCCTGGTTACCACAAACACTTCGGGTGGTCAGGATCACACAAATTGCGCTGTGGGAGTGGGAGGTGTGCTCTCAGTCTGACCGCCACTTGATGCGCTTCGGGTGATCGATAAGTATCACATAAATTACGCTGTGCTGGGAAAGTGGTGGAATCAGGCCTCTCGGTAGGATCCCACCGAGTGCTCCAGGGGGTAAACAGGTACCCGGACGCGGGATATACAGTTGTGGCCAAAATTATTCAACCCCCACTGAAATTGAGTGTTTTGGCCAGTTTGACATTGCTTTTGATCATTCAGTCATCTTGCTTACATTTACATTAAAGAGGCACTTGTAGGTCAGACAAATATAACATAACAGTTATAATGAAATAACCACAAATGTCTTTTCTGTGCTCACAGCATTATCAGTT
This sequence comes from Staurois parvus, assembly GCF_062004578.1. Taxonomy (NCBI): domain Eukaryota; kingdom Metazoa; phylum Chordata; class Amphibia; order Anura; family Ranidae; genus Staurois; species Staurois parvus. The sequence continues at coordinate 19,337 of NW_028320562.1, forward strand.
TTATTCAACCCCCAAGTGACATTCAATCTTAGTACTTAGTACAGCATCCTTTTACAGTTATAACAGCTTTTAAACGTGAAGCATAGCTTGACACAAGTGTCTTGCAGCGATCTACGGGTATCTTCGCCCATTCTTCATGGGCAAAGGCCTCCAGTTCAGTCACATTCTTAGGCTTGCGCACTGCAACTGCTTTCTTTAAGTCCCACCAGAGGTTCTCAATCGGATTTAAGTCTGGTGACTGCGATGGCCACTCCAAAATGTTCCAGCCTTTCCTCTGCAACCATGCTCTAGTGGACTTGGAGGTATGCTTGGGATCATTGTCCTGTTGAAAGGTCCAACGTCTCCCAAGCCTCAGGTGTGTGACGGACTGCATCACGTTTCCATCCAATATCTCCTGGTACTGAAGAGAATTCATGGTACCTTGCACACGCTGAAGCTTCCCTGTACCTGCAGAAGCAAAACAGCCCCAAAGCATGATTGACCCTCCACCATGCTTCACAGTAGGCAAGGTGTTCTTTTCATCATAGGCCTTGTTCTTCCTCCTCCAAACATAGCGTTGATCCATGGGCCCAAACAGTTCTAATTTTGTTTCATCAGTCCACAGAACACTATCCCACAACTTTTGTGGTTTGTCCACATGGCTTTTGGCATACTGCAGTCGACTCTTCTTATTCTTTGGAGACAGCAAGGGGGTACGCCTGGGAGTTCTGGCACGGAGGCCTTCATTACGCAGTGTGCGTCTTATTGTCTGGGCTGAAACTTCTGTACCCACATCTGACAAATCTTTTCTCAGTTCCTCAGCAGTCACACGGGGACTTCTCTCCACTCTACGCTTCAGGTAGCGCACAGCAGTCGAAGTCAGCATCTTCTTTCTGCCACGACCAGGTAGCGTTTCAACAGTGCCCTTTGCCTTGAATTTGCGAATGATGCTTCCTAAGGTGTCTCTTGGTATGTTTAACATCTTTGCAATCTTCTTATAGCCATTGCCCTTCCTGTGAAGAGAAATCACCTCTTCTCTTGTCTTCCTGGACCATTCTCTTGCCTTCACCATGTTTGTAACCACACCAGTAAATGTCTAGAAGGAGCTGAGTATCACAGTCATTTTAAAGCTGCCTAATTGGTGCTTATTATGCTTGATTGCTGCTCGGTGACATCCACAGGTGTTTTCAATACCTGATGGAAAGCACCTGTATGAACCTCTGTTCTTCAGAGTGGTAGTCTTTAAGGGGTTGAATAATTGTGGCAATGAAGAAACCACATAAGAACCATTTACTACTGTATTACATAAACAATTGATGTCATTTTAGTTGCATTTGGGTAGTTACAACGTCCTTGTAGGATTTGATTCTGAATACAATTCCAAATGTACACTATAGTCCCTAAACCCCTTTACAGCATTGGGGGTTGAATAATTTTGGCCACAACTGTATACCAGTGACTAGTCACGATGGGCAGTAGTCAGTCCATGAAGAGAGAGGGGGAACCAGCCCTCTTCAGGGTAAGGACAGCTGCACAACTGATGAAGGTGAGTTTGGGGGGGAAGTCTACAGAACCCCTCAAAAGGTGGAATAAATGGTCGAAGGGTACCAGATGGGAAATTCCCCGGGAAGGTACATTTGACGCATGGAGGTGGGAAAAATTCATCTCTGAATTTGGACCACGGATGCAGGCGTCAGAACTAGAGATCGCACAGCTATGGCTTCACAGGTCAATCCGATTAGGGAAGCAAGGCATACATAAACTGGTGTCTGTCCGGAAGAACCTGGTGATGTATACCTGGCCTCCAGAGGGAATAAAACAGGAGGATCCAGTGTCAGAGGTGGAAGAAGCTCTTTCAGGGCTGACTCTACTAAGGCAGGCAGGATCAGGGTCTGCTGGGGTCCCCCAACAACCAACAGTGGCTGAGATAAGTATAACTGCACCTGTCTCTTCTGTTAGTGACGTCACTCTTGACATACCTTCTGTGTCTTCTGTCTCTATGTCTCAGCCTCTGCCTCTACCTCTCCCTTCTCCCTGCTTCACCCCAGCTCCTTCTGTTTCCAACTATGAAGCCTACTCAACAACCGATTTGCAGACTATCTGTGAATCAAGGGGAATAGACACCCGGTTAAAAAACAGGGCGGATTGCATCAAAGCGCTACGAACCACTGATCAGACCCCTGCCCCCCAGCTATACCCTGATCTGAGGGACCTCAAACCTGAAGGTGCAGTAAGCGAGGTGGTTAATCTAAGCCCACCGATGATGCTGGGCCAGCCCTTGCACTCTTCCCGGACCGAGGCCTATCCAGTCAGGGTGCAGCAATTTGAAGGTCCTCCCAATGCACAGGGGGAACGGACTTTAGGGGAACGGGTAGTTTGGCATGTCCCCTTCACCCCGGCAGAGATCCGCACTATTCTGGCTGAGCTCCCGGACTATCGAGTCAATCCGAGAGGATTTGCTCGAATGTTTGGACAAAACCAGTTCAGCTATGGTATGAGCGGGTCAGATTGTGCACAGATCCTACGGGCAAAGGTGGGCATGGAAGTGGCCAGTACAGTGATTGCAGGGTGCTCTATAACCACGCATGAGGAGATGACTTCAGGGGGCAAAGAGTTCTGTACACAGCTAAAGGCAAAGCTTCCAGAAATGTATGGTGCTACCTCTACTACGGACATGATGAAGCTCACCCAGGGTCCTAATGAGGAAAGCGCCTGCTTCTGGCGCCGTCTCAAGCAGACGGCACTGGATGCGGATCTGGAAGTTGGACCTGATGCTCCAACTGAAGGGGTAAAGGTGACCGCGACGCACATTCTGTTGCGGGCCAAATTTTTGGAAGGCATCGATACTAAAATTCGGGAAAGGCTGGTTCTGGCCCGACCCGAATATAATGAGATGTCTATCCCTGCTATCCTTTCCACTCTTGCGGCAATAGAGAGGGAAATGGATAGAAGAAAACAAGACAAGGCCAAAGTTCTTATGTCCCAGACCCCACACGAAAAACCAAGGGATCTGGGTCACAGGAAGGATAGGCCCCCACCCAGGTGCTTCCAGTGCCACCAAACGGGGCACATGAGGAGGAGCTGTCCCCAATTACCTAAAGGTCGGTGGCAGTTCATTCCTGATGAGTCCTCCGCCCCTATGACCACCATGGTAAGTAACTCCTATGAATTCTCATAGGAAGTTGACAAATCGGTGTCGGCCCAGATCCATCTTTTTCTAGAGGAATTAAAATATCCCCTCCCTTGCCTCACCGACACCAGTGCAGCAAGAACGGTCCTGCGAAAACAGGACATCCAAGGCAAGGTACCCCTCTCAGGGGAAAACCCTCCTAACCCCTACTAACCTCACTATCAAACGATGCACTATTCTTAACCCAGCTTCTCTTCTTCCTGTGTCGGAAGATGAGAAAGGGGGGGAGGACAGCAATGACAGTGCTGAATTTTGCAACACGACTAACAATACTAACACCTCTTCTGCTAACATGTCTTCTTTGTCCACTACTAATCTCTCTTCCAAAGGACACGACTGCATCTCTTTGGTGGAACTGGAGTCAGCGGCGACACACCCCATATCACCCCGAGAGTAGCGGTAAGGTTGAACGTCTTCCGATACCCAAAAACCTTGGCCTGAGTGTCTCCCCATTGCCCCCTATTCCATCCGGAATGCCCCTCGGCAACCACATGGGCTGTCACCCTACGAGGTGTTGTTTGGGGGACCTCCCAAAACAGGGTTGTACTTTCCTCAACAGTTGTTGTCTTTGCATTCACAGCTTACAGGTTATGTGCAATCTCTGCAACGGGAGCTGCAGAAGATACACCATCGGGTTCGCGAATCGCTCCCCGATCCAAATACAATAACAGGTGTTCTTTCTATTGAGCCAGGTGATTGGGTCGTCCTAAAGAAACATCAAAGAACCGGACTCGAGCCACGGTTCACCGGACCATACCAAGTCCAGCTGACGACACCTACCTCACTCAAGCTCGAGGGACGAGACAACTGGGTGCACGCAAGCCACTGCAAGAAGCTTCTCAGCTACACCAGAGAATGAGGGGTGTCATTTTCCTTTTTCTTTTTGTTTGTATGTCATACATGTGTGTGAACGGAGGAAAAGACGGCAGATACCCCAACCTTTTATTTAAAATGCACCTGCGTTTAGCCAGAACCGCCAACAAAACCAACTGTTGGGTATGCTCTAAGCCCCCACCCAGTCATCACATGTCCGCAATGGCCGCTGTTCATGCCCTATATGACATCCGCGTCGGCATGAAAAAGCAAGGGACCCCTGGTCAGCCCCCACGTAGACATTTGTCGGTAGAACTTAATGACACATTTTTAGCAGGTAACATCAGTTTCAGCACCAATATTAGCTCTAGCTCCTGTAGGGCCCTCACCAGTCCATTATGGGTAACTGGGCAGCTAGGCAGCCCTCAGGTGTGCTTTAACATCAGCTTTGGCACAGGTAACAAGTTTGTTGGGATTACCACCTGCGAGGGAGGTATAACTGTCAATCTGACTAACCAGACTTCCTTTCTGAGTAACCACACTGACCGACCAGACCACGTGTGTTGGAAGGACGGATGTGATGTGCAGACTGAGGGAGCAATCCCCCAGTCTGTGCAACTGTTGCTCAGTACCAGAGGCCGAACGAGGAACTCCTCCTGCTCTGCTCTGACAGGTCCATACTATTTTCTGTGTGGTTCGGCAGCCTATAGAACATTTCCCCAGAACGCGAAAGGTTTGTGTGCCCTCATAAAGCTAGTCCCCGCATCCTATGTAGTGATGGACCATGAAGAGTTGATGGTCCACAAGAAGGTAAGGATGGCAGGGAGAGTTCGCAGGGAGCTGTTCTCTGAGGGCGACCAGGCATGGGCTTGGTTCCCCTCATGGACAGGATGGGGAATAGAACTTATGAAGCGCCTGAACAATTTTTCTGTCATCGTGGATAGTATGTTTAACGAGACCGTAGAGGCTGTCAGAGAAATTGCCCAAGAACAACGGCAGATGGGAATTTTAGTGCTTCAGGAGAAGATGGCCCTTGATTATCTTTTAGCCGCCAAAGGGGGGTTCTGTGAGTTCATCGGAGAGGATTGTTGTACTTGGATAGAAGACACCGATGACAAGGTCCAGGCCCATATGGACAAAGTTAGTGAACTACAGGGAAAAGCTAGAGCTATAGCTAGTGAGGGTTGGAATCCGTTCAAGGGTTTGGGAGGATTGGGAGATTTCCTGTTCTCCATCGGATCTTGGTTGAAGGAAGTGGGAGTGTATATCCTGATGCTTCTCTTTTTCATCTGCCTTTTATATGCCGCGGTGAGATGTTCCTGTTGCCTCATCGACCGTGTAAGCCAAGCTCGGGCAGACGACCACATCTCCATGCCCGCTCCGGGGATCCCACTCCAACCACTGATCGGGGGAAGACCTCACCAACCAACCACCTTCTCTACAGATTACGTCCTGGCTTCCCTCTAATTTATCTCTCTGAAGACCACATTCTCCAAGACCTTCAAGCAAGCTTCAAGCCTCATCATTGTTTGTGTCTGCGATTTGGAAAACTGTCTGGGTCGAGACCAGCCTTGTGTGGCCCCGTCTGCAGGGGCAATTTGAGAATCTATTGCTGGATCTCCCCAGACCACCGTGGGATCACAAGCTTTATTCATACCACAAGTCTGTTTGTGGTTTTTGCAAGAGCCTTCCTGTAGTGAAGGTTCCAACGCTCTTGAGGATCATCGCTTCAATCAAGCCTGTTTGCGTCGAGTCTGCGTCGGGTCTTGTTGTTTCAGGTACCCCGTGGAGCTTTATTCTCAGGGACAACTACAGGAACTCTTTGAAGTTTGAGACTACACCCATCAAGCTGAAGAAGATCAAGAAGGGACACGAGGAGAATATGATAAAACAGGAGGGAATGTCATGGAAATTTTGTATTGTTGGTCGAACTTTAAATGTGTCATATATTCGTGTTATTCATATGTCTCTCGTGTGGCTTAATTAAAGCTCTGAAGGCTGCAATTGGGCCATGCGCATGTACAATGTATGTATTACAGTACTCAGCTTGGTAATGGATGAGATGGCAGATCTGCGCTTATAGACCGGCGTGTATACCACCACGGCATTCCATGCGAATGCTGCTGTCAGTAGACCGTGGGCCTGTATCCACATATCAGCAGCATGGTACCGCGTGGGCTTCATAACGCAAGGCGCAAGCGGTGTGAACTCCACGTGTAGGCTTATGCATATCTTACAACCCATTACCAACTTGAAACTGTATCTTGGATGGATGTGTTTTAATAAAGATCGTATCGGGCCCATCCAGGTACAGACTGATATTTTTAGGGAGTGCTTGTGCAGAGAATTTTACATACCAATAGAAGCTAGTAGGACAGGAAATATGACCTCAGATGGCTCATAGGGGGGAAGGGGAGGAAGTCTGCTGACCTCAGAAGACTCATGGGGGAGGACCAGTGATAGATAATAGCAAAGGCTATGCTCCAATTGGAATGTATATCCTCTGTATAGGCAATCCCCATTGTATTGTTTGGTGGGAGGGTTTGACTTTATTCATGTGGGGGGCATGTGTGTATTTTTAATAAAAACAGAGAGCTGAGCCTAAAGCCGGCCCTTATGTGAGTTGCAACCAGCCTTAGAGTGTCGTGTGATCATTCTAGGGTAACGGAGCTCCAATCACCCACAAATTCAACAGAACCAAAGTATTTGGATGGGCAGGAATCGTGTAGTTTGGCTGCAGTCGTGGTAAGCGAGATTCGCACAGCTTTATGGGGGATTTCTGCGCATCCAACTGCGAGTACTCACGGTAAGGAGAAATTCGTTAAAGCGAATTTCCAAGACAACACATACATACATACATATATATACACATACATACATATATATACACATACATACATACATATACACATACATACATACATATACACATACATACATACATATACACATACATACATACATATATATACACATACATATATATACATACATACATACATACACATACATACATACATACATATATATACACATACATACATACATATATATACACATACATATATATACACATACATATATATACACATACATACATACATATATATACACATACATATATATACACATACATATATATACACATACATATATATACACATACATATATATACACATACATATATATACACATATATACACATACATATATATACACATACATACATACATATATATACACATACATACATACATACATATATATACACATACATACATACATACATATATATATATACACATACATACATATATATATATACACATACATACATATATATATATACACATACATACATAGATATATACACATACATACATACATAGATATATACACATACATACATAGATATATACACATACATACATAGATATATACACATACATACATAGATATATACACATACATACATAGATATATACACATACATACATATATACACATACATACATAGATATATACACATACATACATATATACACATACATACATATTATTCTTATTATACAGTATTTATAAAGCGCCAATAGTTCGCTCAGCGCTGTACATTACAAAGGGGGACAGAACATGTGACAGAACAATACCAATACAATGCAAAACATGAGGGGATCGAGGGCCCTGCTCTTTGGAGCTTACAATCTAGGAGGGAGGGGATAGTGGTACAGGAGGAGATAGCTGTGGGGGATGGAGTGGTAGGAAGAGTGGAGGAGGTCAGCAAGTTAGCAGGGGGTGAGGTAGGCTTCCCTGAAGAGATGGGTTTTCAGGGTGCGCCTAAAGGAGAGGAGAGTAGGTGATAATCTGATGGGTTGGGGCAGGGAGTTCCAGAGGATGGGTGACACCCTGGAGAAGTCCTGGAGGCGGGCATGGGAGGAGGAGACCAGGGAGCTAGAGAGAAGGAGGTCTTGTGAGGAGCGGAGTGTGCGTGCTGGGTGGTACTTGGATATTAGGTCAGTGATGTAGTTCGGGGCAGTATGGTGGACAGCTTTGTACGTCAGTGTTAGGATTTTAAATTTGATCCGTTGCGCAATCGGAAGCCAGTGGAGGGATTGGCAGAGGGGGGTGGCGGAAACGGAGCGTTTGGAAAGGTGAATGAGTCTGGCAGCCGTATTCAGGATCGA
>NW_028320562.1:35000-50085 GCF_062004578.1 Staurois parvus
GCAGCTGCAGCCCAGCTGCTGATCACTGTATTCTGAGAGCAGCGGGTCCTGTCAGAATAAAATGTCCCGGGAGGTATTCCTCCATTAAACTTGTTTCTGTTGATGGAGGAATCAGGTCTCTTTTTTTTCCATCCCGCTGGTTAGTCTGTGACACAACCCTGGCTTCCTCCATAGATACCATGGGGAAATAAGTGTAGACACGAAGCAACAAGAAGTGTGTTGTTTGGAGCATTACCAGGTGAAAAAACAAAAAAACGGATCAATTGGTTAGGTAGGGATCCATGTGTGACCATCCTCACGCAAAACGTTCGCTGATCAGTGACTACAGCTACTCAGTTTTGGTTGTGTTGGCTATGACCTGCCTTACTTTTTCATCTTCAAACATCTAAACCCTAAAACAAAAATATTATGTATTACACCTTGCCAGTCCTTACATTTGGTGGCTGCATTATTTTAGGGTTAATTTGGAACTAAACCTTTTTGATCTGCAGTTGCCATGGCGATGCACATGGTCAGTTATGACACCAGCCATTACATGGTTTGAGATTTTGGTTGAGAACCAACATAAGAGCAATAGTAACTGCAAAAGTTTTCTTTCGAGGCTCGCCTTGAATGTAATCATTTTGAAAAACATGTAAAATTGGTGGGTTTAGTTCCGCTTAAAGAATATTTGTAGCAAGTACAGAAAATACCTGTTGAGCTTGCCAGAAATGCAGTGTCCATGCCGATTTCTGTGAATTAGACAGAAAGCACAAAGACCTTACCTTTAGGCCCTGTGCACATCTGGCGATTTGGGATCTCATGCAGAATCAATGCAATTATACCCATGTTTCAAAAATCGCGCTGCAATAGTTGCAAAACACACCATGCGTGTTTGGGTGCCATTCATTTTTAACACGGTGCAGTTTTGCCATGATTGTTGCGTCATATATCATGCAGCAAAACGCCACACGCAAAGCTTGTCATCCAAAAAGGAGCACTGCGTTTGAGGTGCTATTAAAAATGAATGGCGCCGAAACACGTGGTGCATTTTACCATGATTGCAGTGCAATTTGGTATCGTGAGCAGAATTCTGGCAATTCTGTCCACGATCCCAAATTGCCAGATGTGAATGGCACCTTAATGTGTAAACTAAAAATCCCATCAATTCACCATGTAATGGTGATGAACAGGCAGACACATCTGCAGTCCATAAAAGAAAGGGCCAGCACTGAAGTTCTCTTTTCTAAGAATTAAAACGCCATCACCATTAGCCCTGCACTCCCAACAAGTGGAAGTAAGGGTTAGGTGCTGGATGGATTTGTTACAAGACGTTTGATGTCCAACCTGTGACAGCCATGGGTCCCTCCATAGATACAGTGGGGAAATGAGTGTACACATGAAGCGACAAGAAGTGTGTTGTCATTTGGAACATTGCCAGGTGAACGTAAAGGGTAAAAAAATGAATGCAGCCACCACATCTAAGGGCTGCTGAGCTGCAATATAAACAATTTTTAGTTTTTGGGTTTAAAAACCCTTATAATAAGCTGTTCTTTTCGGTCTTTTCAGGTCTTTTTAGTTTTGTGTCACTATGGATAAAGTCAGCCTCCCAGGAGGTGCAATTTTCTTTGTGATAGTTTTCTATAATTGTACATGTTTTTGTAATTTTCTATAATTTTTTTACAGTTTTATACAGTATTTTGCACAGGGTGAGACCTAACCAATGCTCAGTACTTGTCTATGTGTATGGCTTTGGTACGGAGATTATACTGAGCTCCTTTAGGTGACACACTGATAGGACTTGTCTTGGTAAAGCTTTATGTAAAGGAAAATGGATCTAAAATAATCCAGGCTCTCCGGGCAATAGCTTTGTTATACTGTATTGTGTTGGCTGTTACATCTAATTCTAACATACTTTGATTTTTTTTTCAAAATAATTACATATTTTATATATTGCCACCTAATAGTTCTTTATTTAGCATTAGACATGGACAGAACAGTCTTTAAGCCTTCTTACTGCTGCAAGAAACCCAACAGAGGAATATCCAGAGTTTACTCTGCAGCAGGAATAAGAGCGGTAGCAGCAGAAAAGAAAAACATTTAGTCCTTTAAATGTACGGCATTTGTCATCATAACTGTCCACTGAAATAAACATTCGTTCAGCAGAATGTAAATCCCCTTGACAGTCCCACTGTCTTCCCTGTAAGCCGGTCTCTATTCACCTATTTCCTCCTGGGCAAGAGCCAAGAAAAAGTGGGTTATGATGACAGTTCTACAAATCAGGAGAGCCATTTCACAAATTCATCTTTAAGAAGTCCGAGAAATCACGTCATATTGTCAAGGCTTAAAGCGGAATGGTTTCTGTCCATCTGTACAGGAAAAATAAGTTCGCTCTGTTGATGTGTGCCCCATTCTTGCCTGCTGCAGCATTTGTTACATTTCTTACTTTTACTCAGGCAGCAATCTCCTCTGGGTGCCAAATGCTTGCCAAAGGGGGCAGTACAAGATATTAACTCTGCAGGGTGCCCAAACTTTTGCAGACGCCATTTTTTTTCCTGTTATTTTGAAAGTGTAAATGATGGAAATAAAATCTAAGTTTTGTTGACATATTATAGGAATGTCTAATCTGTAATTTGATGCCTTTTGGAGATTTTTCCATCTTTCCTTGGCTTCTTTATGCACATTAATACAAATTTTTAGCTGGGGTACCCAAACGTGTGTGTGTGTGTGTGTGTGTGTGTGTGTGTGTGTGTGTGTGTGTGTGTGTAAAATGACGGCGCTATATAAGTACCTGTAATAAAATACAAATAATTGCAGATGTGCAAAAACTAAAAGGTTCACTCAAATTCAGCTTAGAGAGAATCTGTCATTAAAAAAGCAAAGGCACTCATTCCCTACTATTACAGGAATGTAGGGCCATTCTGCCAAGTGACAAAGTGTCAAAGCCTGCCCACCAGTTCCTGTGTTTTGAACATTCTGATCCATAGTCCAAAAGGCAGAGCGCAACAGCAAGGTCCAATACTATCTAAAAGCATGGAAGCTTTGCATGCAAGATTGACATGACTTTGGCCATGCTAAGAAGATTTTAGACACCACTGCATGTATGTGCAGGCAAATCTAGGTGCTTGCATTTTATACCTCTAGCAGGTTTTTTTTTTTTTTTTTTTGCACTGTCCATTTAACCTGAATTTTGTATAACCGCCTGCAGCAAGAATCCAGAACAAGGTCACTGCAAAGCACTTCTTGATGATTGATGCTGAGCAACATCATCTCTCCCTCTGCTTCCTCTATCACCACATTCATCTTCCAAGGCTGCTTTGAAACAGATTAGTGAGGGTGTGAAGCTTTTTGGTAACTACTATTTATACACATGTGAGAACAAAATAGAGTCCTTAGTGGGCGTGTTTAAGAATTTTTCTGATAGATCACAATTCAAGGTTCCTGGACCATCAGATTACTGACTTAGGCCTGATTCACACCTATGTAGTTTGTGTTTGATCCATGTCTGCAGTGCGCTTTATCCTTTTGCACATGCGTGTTTGACGTGTTTTTCATGCTTTTTGGTGCGCTTAGAAACACTTATAATAAGCTGTCTTTTTCAGTATTTTCAGGTCTTCTTCTTAGTTTTATTTCACTATGGATAAAGTCAACCTCCCAGGTTGTGCAATTTTGTTATAGTTTTCTACTTTTTACGAGTTTTATACTGTATTTTGCACAGGTGAGACCTAACCAATGCTCAGTACTTGTCTATGTGTATGGCTTTGGTACGGACATTATACTGAGCTCCTTTAGGTGACACACTGATAGGACTTGTCTTGGTAAAGCTTTATGTAAAGGAAAATGGATCTAAAATAAGTCCAGGCTCTCCGGGCAATAGCTTTGTTATACTGTATTGTGTTGGCTGTTACATCTAATTATAAACTTTTCTGATTTTTATTTTGTTCCAAAATAATAATTGTATATATTGTCACCTAATAGCTCTTTATATAGCATTAGACACGGACAGCGTCGTCTCTAAGCCTTCTTACTGCTGCAAGAAACCCAACAGAGGAATACCCAGAGTTTACTCTGCAGCAGGAAGAAGAGCGGTAGCAGCAGAAAAAACATTTAGTCTTTTAAATGTACGGCATTTATCATCATAACTGTCCCCTGAAATAAACATTTGTTCAGCAGAAAGTAAATCCCCAGGACAGTAACAATCTTCTCTACAAGCAGGTCTCTATTCACCTATTTCCTCTTGGACAAGAGCCAAGAAAAAGTGGGTTATGACAGTTCCTCAAATTGGGGAGCAATTTCACAATCCATCTTGAAGTCACCAGGGACATCACACCCTATTGACAAGGCTTAAGCTCCATTCACATTAATGAGTTTCAGATGACGGGCGGAATCACCGAGATTTGAAAACGCTGTGTGACAATGTGAAAATGCGCGATCATGTTCAGAGGTGCCTTTCATTTCAAAGTTCACTATGATGATGTGTGCCCCATTCTTGCCTGCTGCAGCGTTTGTTACATATCTTACTTTTACTCAGGCAGCAATCTCCTGTGGGTGCCAAATGTCCAACGCTGTGACTTGTGAGTATAACCTGCGCAGAGGACTGATCAATTAGACTGGCTGCTGCTAGCAAAATCACATATGTGTACCGGTGAACAAATGTGTGAGTGCAAACATATACAATGCCATGAAACTGTGTATACAGTGAAATTGTATGAAAAAAATAAATATTATATATCTACATATCTCTCTCTCTATTTATATACACACACATACATATACATACATACACACATACATACATACATACACACACACACGTATACATATATACATACACACACATTTTTAAGTCCCAATAATTGTGCAAACATAAAAGTTTAAAAAAAAAATGAAAGTTCCGAAAAAAAAAACCCCATCCGCATCCGGTGTGAATATTAAGTGATACAGTAGAAAAACTTAACCATAGCAATTCTCTGTGCGTAGTGCTCCAATTAGTGCTCCCCCTTCAGAGCCCCACTTGACTTGTAGTTCCAACTGCAGCACACTCAGCATATCACCAGAGATTGATCACTTAGCATCTCCTCCATTCATAAAAAGGCTTGCATTCTTTTATTTTAGGTACTTCTATAGTGCCGTCAATTTACGCAGCACTTTACATATATATTGTACATTCACATCAGTCCCTAACCCTCAAGCGGTGTACAATCTAAAGTCCCTAACTTACATTCATACATACACATACTAGGGCCAATTTAGACAGGATCCAATTAACTTACCAGCATGTCTTTGGGGTGTGATAGGAAACCCACCCAGGCACAGGGAGAACATGCAAACTCCAGGCAGGTGGTGCCATGGTTGGGATTCGAAGCAATGACCCTAGTGCTGTCAGGTGGAAATGCTAACAATTTAGCCACGTAGCGCGTTTCTGCAAAAAGCACTAAAAACATATAGATGTGAAACAGGCCTAAATGAACTAGGTAGAAAAACTGACAAAGCCAATGTAATGAACAAGTAAGCAGTGCTCCCTGTAAACATTTTGAACCTTAATTATAAACGGATTGGAGTGCACCGTTAGCCTTGGTTCACACTGAATACAACTTTAAAATTTCAAAGTCGCATGTCAGTACAACGTCAGGTGTGACTTGTAAGACATCTGAGTGAGTTCATGCACAGATGTCAATGCAAGCAATACCAGAAAAATCAGCAAAAGTAGTGCAGGAACAACTTTTCAAATCGGTGTGACTCTGATGAAATTGGAGTCACAACAATTAAAATGGTTCCATTGCCGATCATAGGCCACGCACACTTATGCGATTTATACTGTCAACAAATTGCATCGGTGTGAACGAGCACTTAAGGTACCGTACATGAAATCAAGTTATCATACATGGTGAAGATCCCTAGGTGACACACAGACCTCCAGTGCCACAGGAACACCAACCAGCACGTGTATTTGAAGGCTGGCATGCAGATGTAGCTTAGAACTGCAGATAGGCTCTCTGTGGCGAGTTAGGGGAACTGCAATAAAGTATCTTTAGATGGAACAATCCTCAAGTAGGGAATTTCTAACTGTGCCTCATCAAATGATGAAATGGCTAATTAAATGGAGAAGCCGCACACTTGGGCTTAAATCAAAGTATACTCCTACGGGGATCTTAGCAATTGAAACCACGCAAAGCACATGGCAGAAAATCATTCAGCTTTGCAGAGACATTTCTAGCGACAGGAATGTAATCACAGCTCAGTGACTTGCAACATCAAACCTCTTACATACAGGCTGCTCAATAGATGCCACATTCAAGTGGATTAACACATCAAAAGCCAACTGTGGCTCCTGCACATGCTGTGTGGGCAGTAAGGTTGTATAGATGCAATTTCATACTAACCTGCTGCAAACACTGATGTTATTAACAACAATATGATTACAGAAACCAAAAAGGTAGAAGCAGCTGGTCGTTTTTACTTCCAGGTTTTTTGCTTTTTTTTTTCCCAAAAGAAAATCTGCTAAAGAATCCTGTAGATAGCTTGGATTTCAGCCGATTCCTGCAGAATCAGCCAAAATTCAAGCAGTGAGTGTCCCCGCAAGCAACACCTGACTCAACTAAAATCAATTTAAAAATCAGCTGAGCCAGTTGATAAATTGGCACCCAAGCAGTGGCTGCGACCTATCAGATGAAGTCACTGCTCGGCAGCCACAGATTATACTAGCCAGTCTTGGAGATTCCTCCATCCACGCAAACATAAGAGAACTGATTGATTTTCATTTTGGTTAAGCTGTCGAAACGCAAGCCGTGGTCTACAGTTGTGTTAGGTGCAGAAGTGCAGGCATTGTGTTGTGCCAACAAATATAGAAATCTGTCATCTTATCAGTTGCTTCAAGTCCTGTATCCATGGACCAGAGGCGGACTGACAACTCATGGGGCCCCCGGGCAATAGGGGATCATGGGGCCCTTGTGTCTTTGCCCAAACTCAAAAAAGCCTATGAAAAAGGTACCAGAGGCATCTCATGGGGCCCCCTACTGACCCCGGGCAGTGCCCGAGTTTCCAAATGGTCAGTCCGCCCCTGCCATGGACTAATTCCCCCGTACACACGATCAGAAAATTGGACAACAAAAATCGCTTTTGGAAGGATCATTCTATAATCTTATTACTTAGCTTTCAACAGCCGTTCACGACAGATCATGCGACAATATCGAAAGGAACAAGCGCAAAAACATTTCTCGTACGATAAACAGCGCGAACGATTTTCGTTTAATCAGTGCTGTATTTGTCTGGAAAAAAAAATTGAGAGACCAAGACCAATGCGTGCTCAGAAACAAAAGAATACAGGACATTACATCACTTCCAAAGTTGTATTCTGTCGTATGAGAATTTTCGTAACTTTCAGTAACCTCTTCATTTTTGATATGAGAATAGCATGCAACAAAAACAAACTAAGTCGTCCGATTATGATCGTGTGTACTAGGCATAAGCTGCATACAGGCCTTAAACTTTGCTTCAAGTCGTTCAAATGCCCAATGGCAGAACCTTATCTTTAGCAGGTCTTCCATTTGCAAATTTTAAAGAATATGTAAATTCAACATTTATATTTCTGATATGTATTTGTATGAAAAAGCATCCTGTTCTCATTGCATCCTTTGTGTAAAATCCCTGGTTCCTACCAGTCCCTCTGCTTTCCTATTAAAAACTGATCACACTAGGCATGAGAGCAAAGCATGGTCAGTTCTCCAGTTGTGCTCTGCTCTCCTCCAATGATCAGGCTTGTCCTCAACCCCCCCCCCCCCCAACTCCTGCACAGCCATTCACTGGGAAGCTCAGCGGCTGCTGTTTCTCCTCCCCAAGCTCTCTCTGTTCTCAGCTGTATATGAACAGGGGAAGAAAGGTATTCATTTTTTTTTTTATCTATACACAAATGTTTTGACTTTCATTTCTATTTTAAATGGAATGGGTTGTCTTACAAGGCGAGGGTTTACATATACTTTAAGTAAATTTCATTAACTAAAGCCTGCACATACCTGCAATCAGCCAGTAGTCATGGTGCTGGGGCTACAGACTACACGGGCAACGTTCCAGTACTCTTCTGAGCCAGGACTACACACGTGTGCAGCTTTTCTCCGAATTGAAAATCTGTTACCTGTAAGTTGACAGAGATCTGGCTTTTCTATTAGGATCTATAGAAAACAAGTCACACATAAGCAGTACTGCACAGCCCCACCAGCTGAGATGAGGACCAGAGAAACATCTAGCCCAATGTAGGATATGGATCCCGTGTCACAGGCTCATCTCATTGATGCTCAAAGCAGCAGACTTTGTATGGGGAGAGTAAAGCCTGGTATACATGTAAAGTATTTTTTTTTTTCTTCTCTTCAGTCAGCCCACTGGGTTGAAAAAAAAACAAAGGACGACAGATCTCTGTACTAACACATGCAATGTTAGTGCGGCAATCTCCCCCGCCATGCATTTGTGTTTTGACGGGGGGACTCCCCTATTGCCTGCCCCCCCACCAGAACACATTGATCAGCCAGTGGCTGAGTGCCGATCGGGTGCTGGTTTTAAAACATGTCCCTTCGACAGGAGATGGTTGTTAGAAAAATAGCTTTACACGCTGACCAAATGTCAGACAGTTTCTGCTGAACTGGCAGATACCGGCCAATATTCAACCTGTGTGTAACCAGCCTAAAGCTGGCCATACATTATACAATTTTCTTATTCAATTTCTTTTAGATTTACCTTCAACTATGTAATGCAAGGGTCTGCCCGATTGTATACAAATCAAAAAAGTGTTTAAGTTTGACCTCAAATTATATGGTTTTGGTAAATCTAAAGAAAAATTGTAAAAATGTGTGGCCCGCCTAAGGAGGGATAAAAAGATTAAGTTTAAGTTTTTTGAATTGAAGAAACGGAAGCTGCATTGTTTTTATTGAGTCAGCTGACTAAATAGGACTTGCATTGAGAGGAGCAGTAAAGCACAAACTTGTGTAGTGATTCAAAGCAATAAGCAGAGCCCAGCACTGACTGCGTTGTTGGGCAATCAAGCGATTATGATGAAGCAGATTTTTTTGATGATGCAGTTTTCTTTCCCGTGATTGCAGGAAAGAAAACTGCATCATCTATTGCTTGTTTTATTTTCACGCATATCTTTACCACTTTCCCATTTCCCAGATGGCTACAGCGGATTTGGCTGTTTCTGGGAGGGTGTCTATTGGCGTCCTCCCAGAACCCCAGCGTGTGCATCGGAAGTGATCTGAGGACAAAGACACAGCTGTTAACAGAGAGAGGTAAAGGGCCAATCGTAGCAGCCCTTTACCATGTGATCAGCTGTGTCCAATCACAGCTGATCACGTTGTACATAGACTTGCCGCTTATCGGCAGTCTTCTCAAGTGCTGTGACAGTGCGGGAAGAGAGTCAGTAACTGGGGATTCTCACGGGAACATCTACACTGATAATCAGTGCTCATCAATGCAGCCTATTAGAGCCTAGGAGAGCAGCCTCATCAGCGAAGGAGAAAATTACTTATTTGCAAATATTTATTACAGAAACTTTTTTTTTTTCAAACTTTTCGGTCTTTGTTTAGCAAAAAATAAAAAGCCCCAGTGATGATCAAATACCACCAAAAGAAAGCTTCATCTGTCTCAAAAAAGGTAAAAGTTTCATATGGCTACAGTGTTGCATGACTGCACAATTGTCATTCAAAGTGTGACAGAACTGAAAGCTGAAAATTGCTCCAAAGCTTAGTAAATGAGGGGAAACTCTGCGGACTTTCATCATCCAATCATGTGCAAGCAATAATGCTGTTTTATTTTTCTTGCACATGATTGGTTATTCTTTGCAAAGTGAATCTTTATCTCATTTACGAAGTTCTGGAGCAACTGTGCTTGCAGGATGCACCTGCATTTTGCAAAATGCAGTCTAATTGCCTTTAGTAAATCAACCCCATTTTGTACCATTAAACAATTGCTATGAGCCTCCTTGCATAAGGAGTGACGGGTCCAAAAATTCTTTGATATGTGGGAATCTTTCATTCAAACCTTGCCTACAGATACCCAAAAATCAAGAGTACAATGTTTTCAATATACACAATAGTTTCAAACCAGACTGTTAAACAATGACCCCCCAATTGATATTCTACACTCCAATTAAATATTAAAATTAAAATATATTTTACGCTTTAACAGCTAAAGCCTCTCCGCATTCCATCATCTGCCAGTTTTTAGACCACCCGCCATCCATCTTTTTTTGTTTCTTAATGTCCATCCTTTGACCCAGAACGGATACCTGGTTCTCATTACTATAATCAACTGTATGTTTTCAATTGTGTATTGTCCTACTGGCCAAATGTTGTGGCTTTTTGTTAACTGCATTCTTGCATCAAAAAAAAAAAAAAAAAATCGGTATGAGGTTTTGTTTTAATAAAATACAGATTTACCATTTTTTAAACTCCTTTTTGCCTCTCATTTCTGCTAATTTCCTCCAGTCACTGTCTACCTACACTTCTCCTGAGTTGGCTGCATATCATTACCTTGTGCAGATTTCCTAATGGCAGCAGCAGTGAACCATGCCTGCCCAATGTGTGTTGGCATGACTACGTGTAATTTCCACCAATGGTGCATGTGATATGGTGACAACACACCAGCACGACCAGGAGACTGTTGTCACCACAGAACAAGCAATGCCTGAACACGAATTGCCATGGCAGGATCATCACTTTTTTTTTTTTTTTTTTTAAATGAAACTGTGGATTCCAAAAAGAGTGGAAACAAATTTTGAAATGGCATTACCATGAAAAGTGCATATGAAATTGTTAGATTTAGGTTTACTTTCATGGAAACGTTTCACATTGCATATAGGTTTCCCCATGATAAAATAGTAGAAAAAAAGTGTTTCTGTTCTACAGACTAGGTACACAACATACAATCTGCTCCTTGGATAGTCACTTGTAGAACTATGAAGCACAATTTATATGACTCAGAGCTAAATTTCAAGGACTTGTGTACCATAAATATAAAGCTGCTCTGCGTTAAACATTTACTGCAAAATTTTATGACGAGGGAATAGAAATTGCTTGACACTAAACTCCCAGATGACTCACCCGTCACTGTAAAGTGAAGCCTATTTGAGAAGAAAGAAAAGATGAGAATGTGGTACCCACACGATGTGTCATTCACACTGACAATAGCAATAATACAAGAAAAATGCTGCAGAGATGAGCCAGCCATGCATTAAAGCAGCTTTATTTTGCCCATACTGTAAATAATCATAAAAAGTCGGTCCACAAAAAAATACTTACAGCTTATTCCTGGGCAAAACCGTAGGTGAGCAAAGAGTGGAATCTCTTTTTTTTCTATGCCAATGATTGGTTAGAAGGGAGTGAGTACAGCAGGGGTTGATCGGGAACATAGCCCTGCACACAGTCTTTCCTCCAGCCTCCGCCGCTCTCCTCTTCATTGCAAAGCGGACAGCGGGAAGAGTCACAGCACTAGACAGAGGGTGGGAGCTGCTGGAGTTACCTTTTCACGCTAATCAGCAGGTGATTGGTTGCTGGGCAGTCCTAGCAACCAATCACCAGCTTGTCAATGTAAAAAGTTAACTCCGGTAGCTCCTGGCCCCACAATCTATCCCTGCCTTTCTCAACCTGGGGTGCCGTGAGGTTTCTTCAGGGGTGCCTTGGCAAAATGTCTAAAAATTGCCCAAAACTTGTATACAAGCCAGCGGGTAGAACAAGCCTACTTTTTAGTTACACAAAATCGCAAGTTTTCATTGCGCACCATTTCGAACCGCCTAGCCTCCAGCATCCTGACAACCAATGGCACCATCATTTGATAAGGATGATGTAAGCTGCCTGCACAGCATCCTAGTTTGACCCTCCCCTGCCCCTCTCCATCAGTGCTGGGGTCACATTAGCTCAGTGATGGGGAAAAACTGAGGGGGAAGAGAAACATTGGAATACTAGTCCGTACCAGTGTGCAAAAGTGTGTTTGCTCTGGAAGAATAAATCGCATAACGTTAGGTATCCTAAATGTGTGGATGTTGCTGCGTTATATAAAACTATTAGAATAGTTTTTCACATTTTAGAGTGGGGTGCCCATTTAAAATTATGGATAGTCCTGAGGCACCCTTTAAAATTATGGACAGTCTTGAGGCATCCCATTCTAAAAAGGGGTGCCTCAAGACTGTCTATAATTTTAAATGGTGCCTCGGGACTGCCCATAATCTTAAAGGGTGCCTTGAATGAAAAAAGTTTGAGAAACACTGCTCTATCCAGTACGGTCATACTTCCTTTTCTCCGCTCTGCTACATAGTAGTGTGAAAAATTATTTGACCCCTACCTGATTTTTTGCATATTTGGCACACTTAAATGATTCAGATCAAACACATTTTAATATTACACAAAGATAACCTGAGTAAATACAAAATGCCGTTTTTAAACGATGATTTCATTTATAAGGGGAAAAAAGCTGTCCAAAGCTGCCTGGCTCTATGTGAAAAAGTAATTGCCTGCCCCCCTTGCTAAATCATGAATGAACTGTGATTAACCAAAAACACCTGAGTTAATTTTCATTTGCCACACCCAGGCCTGATTACTGACAGAACCGTTGAATCAAGAAATCACAAATAGAAGCTGTCTGACAAAGTGAAGCACACTAAAAGATCTAAAAAAGCAACACATCATGCTGCAAACTAATATGATTCAAGAACAGATGAGAAACAAAGTAACTGACATGTTTCAGTCTGGAATGGGTTACAAAGCCATTTCTGAGACTTTGGATCTCCAGCAAACTATGGTGAGAGCCATTATCCACAAATGAAGAAAACTTGGAACAGTAGTGAACCCTTCCGAGGAGTGGCCGGCCTTCTAAAATTACTCCAAGAGCATAACGACCACTCATCAAGGTCCTAATAAAAGAGTTAAAAAAAAACGTCTAAAATAAATGCAGGGCTCACTTGCCTCAGTTAATATCAGTGTTCACGATTCACTAATAAGATAGATATTGGGCAAAGATGGCATCCATGAGAGTTCCAAGATGAAAGCCACTGCTGACCAAAAAGAACACAGAGGCTCGTCTAACATTTGCCAAAAAAAATCTTGATTAGTCCCAAGACTTTGGGGCAAATATTCAGTAGACTGAAAAAAAAAGTTCAACTTTTTGGAAGGTGTGAGTCCAGTTACATCTGGCATAAAACTAACATCACTTCATAAAAAGATCATACCAGCAGTTAAACAGGTTGGTGGTAATGTGATGGTTAGAGGCTGGTTTGCAGCTTCAGGACCTGGACAACTTGCCATTCTTGATGGAATCATGAATTCTACCATAAAGTCCTGAAGTATGTCTGCCAATCAGTTTGTGACCTCAAGCTCAAGTGCACTTGGGTTATGCAGCAAAACAATGATCCAAAACACACCAGCAAGTCCACTGCTGAACGGTTTAAAAAAAACAAAAAAACAACAAAATTAAGGTTTTGAAGAGGCTTAGTCAACGTCCGGACTTAAATCTGATTAAAATGCTGTGGCATGACTTTAAACAGGCCATTCATGCTCAAAAACCCTCCAATGTGGCTGAATTAAAACAATTCTGCAAAGAGAAGTGAGCCTCCACATCGAAGTGAAAGACACATTGCCAGTTACCGCAAACACTTGATTGCAGTTATTACCGCCAAGGGTGGCACAACCGGTTATTAGGTTTAGGGGGTGATTTGTATTTCACAGGAAGGTTTGGGCAGCTTTTTTCCCTTAATAAATGAAATTATTTAAAAAAAATGCATTTTGGATTTATACGGGTTATCTTTGTGTAATATTAAAATTTGTTTGATGATCTGAATCATTTAGGTGTGACAAATATGAAAAAAAAAAAATATATATATATAATCACGAACAGGGCAAATACATTTTCACAGCACTGTACATCAGTGCAAAGAGAGAGGCTTGGCGCAGAGAACACTACAGTGATGGATGGGGGGGTGAAACCGCATTGGGGGGGGGGGCACAGAGGACACTACAGTGGGTGGGAGGATGTGAAGGGGACAGAGGACATTGCTTTGGGGGGGGGGGGGGGCAGAGGACACTACAGTGGGGGAGTGTGAAGGGGACAGAGCGCACTACTTTGAGGGGGCACAGAACACTGCAATGGGGGTGCAGAGTACACTACAGTGGGTGGGTGTTGTGATGTGAAAGGGGATAGGAGACACTGCCTTGTGGTGGGGGGAGGGGGGGCAAAGGACACGGCTGTAGTGGGCAGAGGACCCTGCTGTGGGGTTGGAGGACACTGCTATGGGGAGGCAGAGGACAGTACTGTATGGGGGGCAGAGATCAATACTGTAGGGGGGGGGGCAGACGACGCTACTGTGAGGAGGACAATGTGAAGCAGAGAAGTGGACACTTGTGGGGGTGGGGGGGCATAGGATACTATACTATGTTTTTATTGGGGCTTGATGGTTTGTTTGTTTTTTAAAGGGCACCCCCCCCCCCCCAGGGATCTTTAATTTCCTCCATGTTGCCCAGGTAGATCTCCACCTCTGGTTTCCTACCGCTAGGGTAGAGGGTAAGGGGTGGTGGAGGAGGGAGCCCGGTGTACAGCTTTAAATACTGAAAACAGCCACTTATGATAGGGCCTCACTAACAATATACAAGGTTAGGCTCACAACCTTAGTGTTTCCATTTTCATACATTTCAGTGAGCTATTTGCACATTTGAAGACAATTGTTTTTAATGGGTTTTTTTGCTTCATGCAGTTTTCACATTGGCCAATAAAAAAAAATTGATTGGCTGCAGCAGCTCGCATACCAGCCTCAAGCATGTGCTGATTCTTGAAACTAGAATCTGCTCTGTGTGTATAATAGGCTGTATAAAGGAGTCCTTAGGTTATTTTTTAAATTTTAAGGGGTATCGAATTTTAATTTTTAAAAACCAATGACGGAGGGTTTTTATAACTGAAGAGACCCTAGTGGTCCTTCTGTCATTAATATCTCCCCGTGCCTGTCAACTGCAATGCGATCTGAGCTGTACATGCGCAGATCAGATAACATTTATGGCACCAGCTGTGCACATGTGCAGGGGTGACATGATCGTGGTTTGGCCATTCAAGGGGCCAAAGAGACAGAACCTGGAAGGAA